>NC_051179.1:211596123-211681569 GCF_013339695.2 Rhipicephalus sanguineus
CACCGCGTACTCCACTGCGTGCGGCGTCTATCGCGCAAATTCTGATGTTGTTACAGTGTCGTTATTGCAGATTCTTTTGCGTCTTGATCCGTAACGAAATGTGATGCGTGCAAGAATGGGGTTGCTTTGCGTCGCGTGGATTTTACATATTAGCGATTTAAAAGATCTCGAGGATACAAGTTTGACTTGCATTCAATGAATTAACTTATATGCAAATAAGATTCTAACAACTTTAGCACCACAGGTACTGATGCTAGATCTAATAGAGCAAGCGTTTACCTAACAGAAAATATCTTGGCGTACGGTATTTTTCACTTCCATATGCATTTATTCAAAGAATTTATGAAATCATAATTTGATTATTAGCACAAGGCACAAGTGCTTTCTTAGCTATAATTTTGCGTCACATACATTACCTAGGTCTCTGCACTGTTTTTCCTGTCTGATCACTGCAGTATGTCACTGCAGTATGTCAGTATGCCAAAAAAAGATTGCTTTATTCTTCTAACTGTCTGCTTTATTTCTACTACTGTTTACACATTTACACGCTGCCAAGGCGATTTTGAAAAAAATATATTATGTGGGCGTGCCTTGAGTATACAGTACAAAATATTCTACTTACCGCTTAAGAAAATAGCGAAATTGAGTTTGCATTTAAAAATGGTAGAGCCATCTTAAAGATGTTAGGAAGGGGATTCGAGAAACGTTTTTTACTGAATGCTCCGTTTTACTCATGAGCGTCCCAACGAGCCGTTTCAGGCAATTTTCCATAGGCAATGAATTTCACATTGTCTCAACCAAGCCCTTAGCCGGGGGGGGGGGCGGGGCGGCTAAGGGCTTGGTTGTGGGGAGAGTGGCCCGGGCCACTTCCCCCCCCCCCCCCCGAAATTTTGGTGAAGTAGGTGGGTATACCAAAAATAAATAATGAAAATAGGTGTTTTTCTCAAATAGTTAAGGTTATCAGCAAGAGCCCCCCCCAAAAAAAATTTTTGGCTACGGGCCTGGTCTCAACAGGTAAGTTGACGATACTTCGTGATCATAGCTGTTAAGGGCGCCGTCTGTATCGTGTTTCTGTACTCATTCAATGTGAATGTTTGATAAACAACCACCTCTCTATTTTACTTATATTTGTTTTCCGGTTTTAGGCCTTCTTAAATATTTTTCTCATTAATAATCGCTACGTAAAGGGAGCTATAATTGGCAATAGCGCGAATAGCGGCGGTGTCCTGCGATGCTTCGTGCAGCTACGCAATACGTCTGAGACATTTCTGTGTTGCACATGTTCTCTCGTTCAAGAAAAATTGCTAAAAAATTGCACGTTAGTGAGTATATCAACAAAGAATCCTTACGCCAGCAGCTAAGTAGAACATGGAAATTCATTGCAGGTTTACGTCATCTACATATACAACAGGGGTCTCAAACTCAGCTTATAGCCGGCGGGCCGCAGTCGCGAAATTTAGCTCCAAAGGCCCGGGGACAGTGAAGATGGTGGGGTCGGAGAGAGTTTGAACAAAATGACGTTGCCATTTGAAAGGAGACCTTTGACATATCTCATATATAGGTCATTTCTGAAGGGGATTTTGAGTCCGGATTCCAGAAACAACGATACGGATGTACATAACGAGTGAAGCCTGGACGCGGATTGATATATAGAGTTTTGGTTCCACGG
Source organism: Rhipicephalus sanguineus (assembly GCF_013339695.2). NCBI lineage: Eukaryota > Metazoa > Arthropoda > Arachnida > Ixodida > Ixodidae > Rhipicephalus > Rhipicephalus sanguineus. The sequence continues at coordinate 211,597,793 of NC_051179.1, forward strand.
TTATGTTTCAGCACATGGTGACCACGTGTTCCTCACGAAAGAAATGCTTGAGACCAGTCATGTCTGTGTAGCTCACTAACATACTTATTTAGAAAACAAAAACAAATGGAACGGAGACGGTCATGTGTGCCGGCCGGGCCGCTAGCGAACGATCGCAAGCCCCGTATACACCATGCGTTCCCCGCGCCACCCCCGCCCCCTATGAAGAAAAAAAACTCGCTATTAGAGTTGTTGCTGCTGTACACCTGTCCGGATATACGGTATTGGGCAAACTGTCTTTTACGGACAAGGTAAAAATTCACACCGGTATTTGCGCCGTCGTGCGAAGGCTTCTTATTGACGTTATTGTGATTACATGGCAACCCGCTAGCTGGTCGGCAAGCTGAGCAGCGACTCCCATCAATTACAAAAATGACAAGCAAGAACCGCTGTCAGCGAAGTGTATAAAGAGTTGTCCTGTGAAGAAGCTAAAACAAGCCCCAATAAGTTGTTTTGGAATGAAACTAATGTACTTTGAGCAAGAAGGGCAAAACTTTTGAGATACTAACAGACATTTCATGCAAGTGAAACTAAATAGGTCACAGTTCAGAAATTTTCAAGGAGATATCTTTGTGTATAGGCGTTTGCTGCTACATTGTATGGATCTATAATAACAAATTTGAGAATGTATCGAAGTATCTTAAGATACAATTGCCAAGTATCGTATCGGATACAATTAGTGCGGTAGTATCTTGTATCTGTATTTCCAATACTTTGTGCCTGAGTATCTTGTATCGTATCGCGATACAATTTCAAAGTATCTTTGCCCAGCCCTGCGCACAACCACTGCATTTATTCTCTGAGTTTTTTCATATCGCTGACCTGTCATAGTTTCACGTGACCGTGTACCTGACCTGCATCGCCCGGTCATGGTTCCCCCTATGTCCGGGCGACATAGGAAGCTCCTTATCAGGACAGCTCTCGGGCTGCTCTCGGGCCACCATCGCGAAGTTTTCGCAAACGCAGGCGTGAGTTGGTGTCAAAATAATGCCGTAGTAGCTTTCGGATGGCGCTACGCTTAAATGTTAGGTTTCGAAGAAACGAAAAATTATTTTTTTCAATTTTATGAAATTCTCAATTTAACGAAATAATTCGAGTGTGTTCATCACTTCTTTATATCGAGTTTTAACTGCATCCCCTTTTGTGTCCCACCACGATGCGTGGTAGCGTCTGTACGGTGTAAGACGCCTAGACGGCTCTTTCACTCTTGCGATCTAGCAGTGCGGAGGGCGCAGCCGCTGAACACTGGCCCCATGACGACAGTTTTGACTCCGTTCTACCTCCCGTCAACCTCTCGTCAAACTTATGTCACCGGCAAGTTAAGCGCTTGTGGGAACCAGCAGGTATTATTTAGATGTCTATCAAATGCTGTTACTGTTTAAGTAAATCCTTTTTTTTTTTCTGAGAACGTAGAGTACTCACGGATTGAAATGGACAATTTAGGGCTAAGTAACGCACATACTTTCGTTTCCACCATCTTCAGTGCGGGTCCTACCAGCTTAACCTCGACTAGAACGTGTAGGTCAGAGCCAACATTATCTTTAAAGACCAGATTCGTTGCTACATGGCGTGGTCATCTCGAGAAATTGCGCAAAACAGCCGTTATACTAAAAAAAATGATGTTGCTCTTGAACCCGTGAGTACTGTACATACATGGTTTATCTCCTGGTTTATCTCTTTGGCTGCTGTCAGTCGATGAGCGCTCTTGACTGACCACGGACGACAGGCCACGGCAAAAACGAAACGCACCTAGACGCCTTTACCGACGCAGGCAAATAAGGACGTATTATTATCTACGGCAGGCCGTTAATATAGTAATCGTGGCGATAGCGAAAAGAAAGGGGGCAGTGTAAAGGAAACTTGACGCGCGCACAGTGCGGAGCATAGGCTCTGACACAGCAGTCGATACGAGAAGTGTCAGCTGTTTAACTGGGCCCAGCTGAAGCGGAACACCGGATGATGAGGGTTCCACCTGCGTTTACGATTAATCTGTTTCGCTAAGCTTAGCATACTGCGGCATTCAAGAGACAACGACCGCGGCGGCAAGCACTAAAGCGTTAGAAAAACGCGCCTTCAGAAAAGGACAGTTCTCAGAGTGATAAATACGCGCACGAAACATTTATGCTATAGAAATAAATTTGTGCTCACCAGTTGCTACGACGAGCCGCTTTGTAAATGATCGGCGAGTAGCTATCTTCTACTTCGCTGGAAACTAGGAACCGTCCAGCTATTTGTAAAACGTTCAGGTGCTGTTCACGTGATGTTTATTTCGTACACTTCAATTAAACGCGGTGACTTTTCGCGCTTTAGTGACGTCGCGTGATAGGCATAAGAATATAGAGCAGGCCGAAAATTTCTGTTCTAGAGCGAAGGTGTAATGACGAAAAGGAAACATTGTTGAAAAAAAAAAGTCACAGTTTCGCCGCAACCGCGAAGCAATCAATGCGATAGCAGCAAATTGGAATGTAACGCGAAGAACGGAAACCAGCTCGCAATTTCCAGCGCGTAGCTCAAGCGCAATGGACGCAAGAAAAGAACACACACAGGACGAGCGCGAACTATGATGCGTCACAGCTCGACACTTGAGGCGCACTGCTCAAATATAAAGCAGGACGTACGAAACGAACGAACAGGTACACACAGGACGAGCGCGAATTAACGGTCACAGTTGTTACTTATTTCTCTTTGAACAGCGCGGTCCATTCGCAAACGCGGCCGCTGCAGCGAGCGAAGTAACCTTCGTACGCTCTGTGACTTCAGCGTGGACAACGCGGGGAAAGCACATGAGAGACTCCACGAAGCCAACCCCCGCCCGCCCGAGCGCATCAATGCGACCACGCCCTTGTGGGCGAAGAGAAACGGCGTTCGCAGGAGCGGGGCGAGCTGGCCGACGCCTTTAAGTGCGCCCGTTGCGCTCCTAGCGCCATCTGGATGGTAATGAAGCAACGCTTACAAGCGCCTGCCGTCTCTGAGTACTGCGGTAAAGGGTGTGTATATAACGCTCGCCGTTAGCCACCTGGACGATCTGCGTTATGTAGCATAGTGGTTAGAGCCACGCGCTGCGGATCGAGAAGTCGCTGGTTCGATTCCGCGCTTCGGAAGCTTTTCTTCGGCATTGTTTTTCTTTGGCATTTTATATTAATATATTATATATATATATATATAATACATACATACTTATACATATACGCAGCATGACGGCGTCGACGGCGACGGCAAATATCAGCCGACACTGTCCATATAATTGCTATCGCAATAAAACTTTATATCTTTATGTTGTACCCAACCATGAATGAGAAGTCCTTAAAGGCCAACTCCGGCGATTTTTCGGCCATGTCAAAGTAATGGTGCTTTTATGTTCCTGAGACGCTCCTGTTACGGGCCCGATAGCAGAAATACTCGGCAAATTGGAGAATAATTTTCAATAAGCAAAAAAGCGCGACACCGAAACCGAAACCTAACTCTAGTGTGCTGTCTACGTATGACGTAGACGTTGTTACGAACGAACCGGAAGTCGTGGAAGGCATGCCGGTCACGCCGGCACGGAGTATGAAAACTGTGACAGCCGGGACGACCAACGAAGCGCCGGCCAAACCAACGCTGTCTGTCGCCTTGTGCACAACAGACACTCGCTGTAGCGGCCGAAGCGCCGAAGTTAGCGGTGCCCTAGGCTGCGTCACTTCCGCCGCCTTACCAATACTGACGTCACAGACGCAATGTTGCCAATAATTGTGGGAAGCCAGGAGGGCGTTTGCAGACAATCTTTAAAATTCATTTGCAAACAATCTGCGCACGTCTCAAGCCTGTAATTTGGCATAAATGACGGCAACGTGCAAAGGAACGTACCCAGCGAATTTCATTGAGATCCATCGACCTCGAAAAGTCGCCGGAGTTGGCCTTTAAGCTATGGGACATTTTGACACCGTTCATTTATTCGCGTTACGAAGAAGCTCAGTGGGCATGACCCAGAAATTTCCACCAAACATAAGCAGCTACACAGTACGGAATATAAACAAAAATCTGTACTTTTTTCTTATCCACTTTCCTGTGCATAATGAGATGTGGTAATAAAACACAAAGCGGTCGATTTAATCGAACCCGCAGCCATGAACTTGTTCCACTTCGCCTGCTTCTTTTCGTCTTTCGACAACCTGCCACGAGTACCTTCTGGCTACTTGGCAAATGCAGTTGATGGTAGCTTACACCTGTGCGCCGGTCCCGAAATCGCCTGCGACGGCGCGTCGGTGTTTCCACCTCTGGCGGCGGCGCGTCAACGGCGCGGGGTTCGTCGGATCGGCGGCGGCATGGCGTAGGGGGGGGGGGGGGTGAAGGGGTTACGAGAGTTGATGGGGAAAGAAATCTCGAAAAAAGGTATATTTGAACGAAAAAGCGAATCTGTTAGTGGGATAGCAGCATGTCGTAATATTATACGAGCTATGGCTAGCAGCTAACTTTTTTATTGTATCTCACGTAACCCTACAAAACGCTGCTGTATTGGAATACGGCCACTCCCGCGAGTGAAGCGGTTTTCGTGCAGTTTGTCCTATGAGCGGTGAGAGCACGAAGCGGTGAGACTACAGCGCGTAGAAGGGTATACGAGCCGTTTGCTGATGTCTGCCGAGATAGCGCTCCTGACCGCGCCATTATTGTGAATGTTCACACTGGCTATTCGAGCCGCGCAGCCTCCTATACTCCTGCTTCCCTTCATGCTCCTTCGCTCAGCGAAAGACGGGTGGGCCGCTTCTTTTCCGGTTGTGGAGCAATCGACGGCAGGACTCGCACGCGGGTTTATGTTATCGCAAGACGAAGAACTGGTGGGTGGCTCCATGGCAAAGCAGGGTGGGAGACAATTAACAAGTTATATTTCTCGTATACGGACCAATCGAGAGTATGTACCCAAATGATCGCACGTGAATTACCCTTCTGTAGTCACTGAGTGCGCCAAGAAGACGAGAAATGCAAGAGAGAATAGCGCGCGCGTTTTTTGACAGCGAAACTGTTCTAGCTCGGGTGTTAAGTGCGGGAACGTGCCTGTAAACTATGATCATCAAGAACGTGTATGTGCCGCACAATTTGGGCGAATGCCATTACTGCGTGGCCTGTAATAACCCTGATAGGTGAGAGAACGAGTGCAGAGAGAAAGAAAGAAAGAGAGACACAAAGTGAGGCACGGAAAGAAAGACACAAAGAAAGAGAAATGGAAAAATTCTCCACGAGGCCGGATTCGAACCCGCGTACCCCCGATCCGAAGGCGAGCGTCCTACCGCTCGGCTATTCAGGCACGCTAGCAGAGCAGAATTTTCATCGCTTGCAGGGGCAGCCATCTTTGCGAGGGAGGTGGGGGGGCTGCTGATTACGTGGAACGGACGACTACGCCAGCATCCAGCCTGTTCTTTTCACATGATGGCCGCCAGTGTTCACTCGCCATCGGCTGTGACGTAACTATTCCGTAGCCCCTGCGCTGGCCAAGATTATGCACTAGGCTCAAGATTATGCATTCTTGCTTTAAGCGTGGGTGCGAGTGTAAAAATAAAAAATGGTTGAACCCTCCGTCATAGGAATCGGAATAACACGAAAGTAAAGCGTGTCCTTACAGAAGTAAATGAATATTAACTGTACACTGATATAAGAGAGTTTGCACAATGTATATAGATGTCTGGCAGCTAATGGCACCGTTTAACGTGTATGCATCCACTTTGATGACTGGTGGTGCATCTCCATCTCAACGACTAAAGTCCAAGTTAAATGATTGAACAAACCGTTTAGGTAGCTGTAGTAGTTAACGGTGAAAGCGTAATCAGAGAACGAGGTGTGATAGCCAGAAGAGCGTCGCATTAGACGCAGAACTTGGTCGCCATCCCGCGGCATGTTAAAATGTGATTTAAATGTGAACATATTTGACAGAGATCTGTCTGGCTTTAGCAAAGTGGCTAGAGAGTTTATTATTTGTCGTATAAAATGTGATTGAACACCACGGTCGGACTAGAGGGAAACGCGTCGTGGCGCCCCGGTAGCCCAGGCGCGATTTTTCTCGGGGCGAGCGCGTGAGCGTGGAACGCGATGTTACAGCCAGGTGAGGCGCGCGTCGCAGAGCTAATTTTGGTTTGTATTAGCGTGATGCTATGAGCGAGGCCTACGCTTTTACGACGCTTGGGAAAAGGTCGCCACCTCGCGGTGTGTTAAGGCATTGACAAAATTGAACATCTATTGAAAACGCGCCGAATGGGATGGACGCGTAACGCGTAGCAGGTGTTAGTCGCGGAGGCCACAGTAATTACGAATTACTTTACCTTAACGCTGCCAGAGGGCAACACCACCTCGCCGACCGGGAGAGTGGTAGATATAAGAGGGGCATTTGTAAAGCCTCTAGAGCATGTGACCTTGGCGTAGTGGATAGCGTGCCCGGCCTCTGTTGTTACGGACCGAGCAGGCGTGGGTTCGATGCCCGTTGACGGTACCTTTTTTCTTTGCCATCTGATCGTGTATACTTTTTCGACGTCATTTTCGTGACGGAAATACGTCACTGAAGTCTTGGTGGACCCCGGCATAAAACACTTTCGTGTTGAAAAAATCTGGTGGGAAAAGAAAGTGAGCACGAGGAGGAGAGATGTGATGGTGAGATGGAGGGAAAGGAGGTGAGAGAAAGTTAAGCGTAGCACAGAAAGAATGAGAAGGAAAAAAATAGAGCGATAGAAATAGAGAACGAAAAAGAAAGAGAGACAGGAGAACATCAACAAAGGAGAGAGAAATAAGTACAGAGAAAAAAATACAAAAAAAGAGGAAGCAAGCATCGCGTCGTCTAGCGACCAGATACCGCACCTCCTGGCCAAGCCACGCCCACCGACACAGACATCGCGTGCAACCTACGGTCTATAGTGCATAGCCTGGCCGCTCTCAATTTTGTCCAGAGAGTCTTTTGGTGTCCGAAGAAAGTGCGTACTCCCGAAGAGGAAGCCACGCATATCGGAGCTAGACGTGTAGTCGGACGGGGAGTACGAGCGTCGACGGGCCCGTGCATCGGTGTGCCAAGCTTTGCGCGAATTAGTGCAAACTGCCCGCATTTTTTTGTGTTTTCTTAGGCTTTTTTGGGGCCCTTTAAAAAGACAGTGTGCGCGAATACGGACAGAAGATAGTAGTCAAGAAACAACAGGCGCCGCTAAGAACTGAATAATCATACAGTGGCGGTAAAGAATTTAGACACACATATTTATCTGCGCTTTCCCACGCAGGAGGCGATATGTATCAATCAGGTGCGCGTGGCGGTCTACGCGACAAATACAGGCTGATTCGCACCCAAGGCGGGGCGGCCAAAGCGGCAAAGCGGAAAGTGGGTTACACCTCTTCTCTAGGCGGCGAAAACGAGGCGGCAAAAGATCGGTCCGAGAGCGATCGCACCAGCCGCCTCGTTTTGCGCTCACATCCACCGCCTGGAGAGGAGGTACTCCCCGCTTGCCAAAAACTATGATGAGTTATGACTTCACAAAAATTATGATGATTTATGGCGTAGTGGGTACCTGGCAATTGTACTTGTAATAGTTGCCCCAGCAAAGTTCATGCGGGCTCTGGAAAGGCAGCTCTTCCAGCTTTTGCTGCGACTGTGCTGCTTGTTCCGCGCAGGCCTGACATTTTTTTTTCAATAGGAAAAAAAAACGAAAGAGTGCTGCCTTCATCCATGTAACCTTCTGTCTGATCAGTGGAACATGCTTGGCTAAATTGCAATCGTATTAATCCTTTGTGTTCAAGTCGTATTGTTCAAGGTTAATGTTCAATTAGAAAATCTTGTGTTTCGTTTCTCCCACATACATCCGATATGGGAGCAAATTGTCACAGGAACATGCACAAACGAACGTCGTGCGCTACATAAAACTCCTTTTGTAAAAACATAGCTCGCTTTTTTTCTTTTGCAGACATCCATTATCACTCCCTGCCGTTTTCCATGTAGGTTAAAATTTCTTGAGAGTTCTTACGTCATTATTTTAGGATATGATCCCGATGGGACGCCTTGCCATGTGAGTACAGAAATAGACTTTTTTTACAACAGAGTGATAAGTTATCTTCTTCTTGAAGTGTTACACAATGCGCTCTTTACTCATATGGGAAGTGAAATGTTCTTGATTTTCATTAAGAAAAAGGAATTTATGGGGAGTTAAAGAAAACCGGGCATACCCTGAAACTTCATGAACTCATGCATCGAATACTTAGGCGCGATTATATTAAATCTATACATTTGTGATTGAGAGTGTTTTTTTCCCACCACAGCGTAATTGTGGATACTTTATCAGCTGTGTTCATCTATATAATGTATTCCGATGTCTTGTTTATCGAGAAAGTAGGGCCTAGATGCAAGGAAAAGTCTGTGCGACTCTTTGAACGTTCCGCACATGAGACCTTGATCAAACAGTTATGCTGTGGTTGAAAGGGGAGCTCCAACCAATACCCATACCAGTTTAGTGCACTGCTGACAGAACTTAGGCTTTCGCGAGCAGGATTTGTTCTTCGTTAGAAAAAAAATCACGCCATATCCACAAATTGAATGATGATTGAGTAGCTGGTTCGGAGATAATCGGGTAAACCGTGAATGCTCCGTACAAGTTCTCTACTGTCGTATAAAGACGTCACACGTTGTTATAGTAGCGATTGTGGTCAGATTGTTGCCCCACCGCAAGAGGTCGCAGACCTTGCAGCTGTGGCCGAGCATGTGGTCGAAAAAATCGCGCTTGAAGCGCGCGTCGGCGCCACCAACTTCAGGTAGCGACCGCATTTGGCGCTTGGCCGCTGGATCCCGCGCCCGTACCTCTTCGAGGTTCTCTTGCCTCCGCTTCCGCGCTGCTTCGGCTTCGCGGCTTGTATCTCGAGGTCCGCAGTATCTCTGCGGCCTCGCGAGCTCTCACCGAAGGGTCTTGGCTGCGAGCCTGCGCTGCTGCTGCTTGCGAGCCCTCCGCTCCGCCGCTTTGTCTTCTTCTTTTAGTATCGAAGCGCAATGACTGACGACTGTGGAAAGAGAGAAGACGCGCGCAGCTGTGGCCTTTTAGCGGTGTCCTATCGAACTAGATCACGCGCCGGAGTGGAGCGAGCCCCGCATGCTACAGTTGGCTATGCTACATGTGGCTTTACCTGTGTTATTATCATCATCAAGGCGCTCGAAGAGCAACAGAAAGAAGACTTCTCTTTCGTGCGAGCGTGCGCATGCTACAGTTGGCTATGCTATATGTGGTTTTTCCTACCTTAATGTCGTTATCAAGGCGCTCGAAAAACAAGAGAAAAAAGACTGCTCTTTCGCGCGAGCTGCGCCTGTAGCGGTCGCCTCTGGAACTAAGGTTACGGCGCTGGACTTCGCCCCAACTTAAAAGCCTGGCGAGCCAGCTCCTATAATTAGCACAGCTTGCACAAAGCCGCGCAAGGCTGGGTCCTAGCAGAGCTGGTGGACTGGAAGCAGAAGACGAAGATGAAGGAGTTAACGCAGACAGCGCGTGCCGGTTGATGAAGACGACAGTTTATCAACGCCACACGGAAACTATACTTCCTATACTGTACTATATTGCTATGCTTTCTGTCTCTCTTTTGTATCTTCTTTTAGATGCGAAGTATCTTAAAGGGCCCCTCACCAGGTGACCTAACGAATTTAGTTAGACATTGCAAGTTGTTGCGAGCCCAATAAAGAGCATTATGCCACAAGAATTTTTCTAATCGGTCGGTTAGAAGCTGCGAAAAACAATAATTTGTAGCGGCGCGAAACCATGATGCGAGGAGGCGAACTGCAAACCCTTGCCGCTCGCCTCGCGTAGCCTTCGCAAGCCAAATCCCTTCCCTGCCCTCTTCGCCACGCGAGCGGAAGGATCACATAACGCATACGCATGATCACGTCATGCGCACAAAATGTCACGAGCGCATGACGCGCCCGAACCAGTCCGAGCCCCCGAGACGCGAGCGGTGTTGTGGCGGCGTTCTTTGCGCTTCATCTCTGCAAGTTATGCCGATTGCGCCCTCACCGATCACTTGGCTTTCAACCTATTACTGAGCACGAAAGCTGCAACATTTGTACGGACGCGAGACTAGCGGTGTGCCGCATGAACATCTAGTTATACGCGGGAGGATAAATGAGCCTAATGAGCGCTGGAACGCGGTAGAAAATTAGTTACATTGTAAAGGGTGGCGTCTGCACGATGCGCAAAGCGCGAGAACACGAACGCGTGCGAAACGGAGGTAGACTAGTCTCGAATCTCGCTGCGATTCGCAGTAAAAATTAAAAAAGAAAACGCGCACATTCCGTTCGTGTGTTTTATTATTGCTCTCAAGTTTTATTCATCCATTCAAGCAACAAATTACAAAAACTACGCGTCGTGTCAAATAATTATCGCAGTGTCACGTGCCACTATTGGCGACGTCAGAGCACAGTCGTCTACGTAGAGGAGCGACGTCACAGCACTAGCATTTACGCAGGGCCATTCTCTCATGTACGTCATCCCCTCATTCTCTGGGCGCGTGGACGCGAGAAGAAGGGCAAGCAGCGTTCAGCTTGAAATTTGACCCACTTACGCGGCGCGTAGCGTTGCAAATTTTGGCAGACGTAATCGTGAACGCCTAGTGCATGCAATGCGCTCGTCAGCTCAAAATTGTCAAACCTGGTGAGGGGCCCTTTAAGGTGGAGCTCAATCTGGTGGTGGTGGTGTGCGGCGTGACCACCCATACGCATACCCTCTCCACACACCTCCTCTCCATTCACTCTCTCCCCTTCCCCTCTCCACTTTCCTTCTCCCCTACCCCTTTCCCCTCCCTCCCCTCTCCACTTTCCCTCTCCTTTTCCCCTATCCACTTTCCCTCACCACTTTCCATCTCCCCTCCCCCTCTTCCATACCCATCTCCCCTCCCCTTTCCACTCTTCCTCTGAAACGCGGGCTGGACATGCCGAAATTATCTCCTGCGCAACGCCGCGATGAGCTCGAGCGCATGCGCGTCCCCTCCCCTTCTCCCTCGTCTCCTACGCTGCCCCCCTCTCGCCCGCCTGTCGACCGCGTTCCCCGCTAGCCCTGTGAGAATGGAAGATACGACGCGCGTAGCGTCCCTCTTCGCGTTCCACGACGCGAGGTCGGTAGCATGCCCAACGAATGCCAATGGAACGCGATCGTGCAAGTGCTCCGGCTTCGCATCGCCTCATGGTCCCCTTTAGCGGGAGATGGTGTAATTTTTTTGTGTATGTTGCTTTATATCTGTTCTCTTCCCTTCTTTTGTTCCTCTTTCTTTCGATGTCTTTGTTTCTCTATCTCCGTCTGTGTGTAGTGAGTCTCTCGCCTTCTATCTCTTTATCTGTTTCTTCCACTTGTTAGTTCTTTCTCTGTTTATTTCTTCCTTTCTAACTCGCACTCTCTCTGTCCATTTCTTTATCTCTGTCTCTCTCTCTCTCTCTCTCTATATATATATATATATATATATATATATATATATATATATATATATATATATATAATATATATATATATATATATATATATATATATACACATGTACTTCTTCTTCCATCCTCCTTTCGCTCCTGCTAACCCTCAGATATCTCCTCCTCACCCTCACTTCCCTTTCCCACTGCCTTGCTGTACTATAGTATAGAAGGCTGTGCTCTGCTCTGCCAACTTTTCTGGATAGCCGAGGCGTTAGGAGCCCTGCATTCGGATCGTAGGTACGCCAGTTCGAACCTCGCCTCGGCAAAATCTTTTTTTCCGCCAAGAAATTCTCTCTACTCTTTCTTTCTCATTGTTTCCCTCTCACTGTGCTCGTGCTCGCTCCCATCAAGTTAGTACATCCCTCGCTGGACAAATCGGCGCCCGTCTTCTGGTAGCGAAGCAGAGGAGAGAAGAGGAAGGCGATGAAGAAGAGGACACAAATTGCGTTTTGCCGGTTCATGATGATGATCATTTTCTATCTACGACACATGGTCAACCTCGACCTTAACAGCTCTGCAGTAAAAACGAAAGGGGAAATGTTCGAGAAGCCGCTTTCTTTGCTAGACAGAACGTCATGAATCCAAAAGACAATTAAGCAATAGGAAGCAGGGGGGGGGGGGATATTTGTGGTTTATATAAGTAGTGTACTTATTATGAAACAAGCAGAAAGGAGTTAAAGTAGAAGAAAAAACACCTTTGCTGTCAATGGGGCCCGAACTCACAAGATTTAAACTACGCGTATGATGATCAACCAATAGGGGATATTCAAAATGTATAGTGCCATTTGTCGAGAAGCCCGTAAGGTTGATCCGCCATCTTTTGCTTGGAGCGAAAACGAAGCCAGCCGCATATCGCAGCCTCACACCAGCTAGCTGCTCGTTTTTAGGAGCTGGCTGGCGAGGTTCTTAAGCTGGGGCAAAATCCCGCGCCATAAGCGTAATCTTAGTTCCAGAGGCGACTGCTACAGGCTCAGCTCGCGCGAAAGAGAAGTCTTCTTCATCTTGTTCTTCGAGCGCCTATATTTATTTATTTATTTATTTAAAAGTACCTTACAGGCCCCTGGAGGCATTGCGTAAGGGGGGGGGTAATCCAAAAAAAGAAATGTTACGTTTGAACAGTGTACAAAATGAACGCGTATAAATACTCAAAAAATACATAAGAACAGAAAAAAAATATTGGAGAAACATATGCGGGAACGTAGTGAGCATAGCGTTATACAATAAAGAGATACAAGGAAAAAAAATACACTTTCAATCACGACAGCGCATATACACAACAAAATGTGGCACATGAAAATACGAGCAATATAAAGAACGAACGCGACATAACTCTGCTACTACAAAAAACCATATGATGACAATAACGCACGCAAAACCGCATATAGCATAGCCAACTGTAGCATGTGCACGCTCGCGCGAAAGAGTAGTCTTCTTCCTGTTGTTCTTCGAGAGCCTTGATGATGGTAATAACGCAGGCAATACCCGATTATCTGATTACCTTATTAACCCGATTTACCCGATTATCTCCGAGCCAGCTCCTCAATCATCATTCACTTCGTGGATATGGCGTTATTTTTTTGTCTTTGTTCATCGGTGAGTTCTTAACGCTTCCTGCGCTGTTCAGGCAACGAAAGAGCCCTGACAATACCGGGAACAAGTCAACACCGATTTTAATCTAATGTATTGGTTACCCGCAGGAATAAAAAAATGGCCAAGCTTGCACTAAATCGCACAAGCCTTGAAAGAGCAAAACTGAACGATTCTAAAGAATAATATGGTTGCTTCTAGGTTGTTTCCAGGCCTTAGCTAAATGATGCAGGTTGTCTCTAGGTTGCTTCTATGTGTTTCCTAGGCTTTAGCGAGGTGAGTATAGGTTGTTTCCACGTTCATTCTCAGCGATGAGAGGTTTAAGCAAAACCACTGAGAGTCACCGACATGGCACGGTTGTCCAAACTTCAGAGACAGCAACTCGCGCTGAAACCAGCCTTTGCACCTCTCATACATCTACGGGCACGTCGTCGTTGGCTTAGGGTTTCCATCGCTTCGGGGTCGTCTCGCAGTCGCCGTCGCCTTTCCCCTTCCCTAGTATCATCTCCTTGTACGTACTCGGGATCCTCTTTGAAGCGGATCCGAAGCCCGTGCTCCCCATCTCCCTCATGGTGGTTGAAGGAACACCTAAAGAACTTTACAGAAACTGGCGCTACCTTCCCCTCTAGTTTTTATGATATAAAACTTCATGGTTTTCTACTACTGTGTGCCGTAACCCTCTTTAGAAGGCAGATGAGTAGGCATCACACAGCTAACGTGACCAGAATGAATAATAAAACAGGGTAAACTTCCTTGATGAGGCAGGGTTTCAACGCGGGCTCTCACGGTGCGAAGGCAAGCTTCATATATGCAGGACGCGACTTCATGGGAAGCAGATGAATGTGTTGTACTGACGATTATAACAACACTGAAAGGCAGAACACTTGCTATGGGCGCTTCATTTGATTATTTTCTCAAAATAGATACAAAGGCATTAATCTAGAGGCACTTTTGGTACAAAATGCAGAGAAAGCTATTTGCACATTGCTTTGAGACTTACATTCATTGTAATAAACGAAAACAAAGCGCGTGGGCGCGTGTGAGGGTCATACAGGAAGCGCACACTTGGCACGATTCAGGCTGTGCGGGTGGCAAATCGTACGACTCGAGGTGTTCCTTGAAGTGCCACTGCCTGAGCCGGCAGGCCACGTGACCTCGTTTTGACCAATTAAGAGTAAGCGCGCGCATTTCAAAATCTAGCGGCAGATTTACGACACCAAGTCATCTCGCTACAAGTCACATGAAGCCAGGCGCTCAGTGAAAAGCGATTCGCGGCAGGTCACGTGGTCTCGCTTTGATTAATCAGGGGTGAGCGCAGGCGTTCCAAATCTAGCAGCGGATTCATGAAACCATGGGATCTCTCTAGCCAATCACACTCGCGCGGTTCAAGCGTCACTGTCCCATGGTTTTCGCGGCGTAAGACTGTCCCGTGTTTCTTTTTTTCCTTTTTATTCTTCACAATTCTTTCAATCGGCACTTGTCTGCACCTCTAGTAGATAAAGAACTCCAGGCGACAGCATCGTCCCTTTCGGTGATAACTGTGGCAGTTGCCTCTAAGATGTATCTCAAGAAGCAATTACGACAAGATGACGTGCATTTCATTTCAAAGGCTTGGGCAACCATCACGGAGGAGGTTGTCGCCCGCTTCTTCGAGCGGTGCTGTATAGAAACAGGCCTCGGTGTACCAAAGACGGAGAGCTTCATGAGTGCCTTGCTTCGGTTGTCGCCTCTTCCGCACCACTAGCAAACACGTCGAACATCGTGCGCGAGGAGGTTGTGAATCTTTTGTTTGGCATTGAGCGCGACTGTCGGTTGGACGTTTTCACGACGAATTAATGCAGTGTTAATGCCAATGAATGCGCATGTGATAATGTGATAATGCGAATGAATGTAATGCATGTTCCTTGTTTGGCCGATAAACAGGTTTGATTAGGGGATATTCATAATGCTTGGTGTTCCGGCAACACTGGGCGCTTCCGACAGTTTTTGTTGGGCGCCGTCGCGGATTCGTCTGCTAGTGGCTCCTAAGGAAAGGCCACGGAGAGGTTGAGCAGCAGTCGTTGGCGGAGCTTTCGGGCCAAGTAAATGCGGCCGTTTTCTTCGACACCCAGAGCCAAATGGCCAGAGGATCTCACTGTAGTGCAACAAATCGACGAGAGCACAATATCGATGTTCTGCGCGCTTAAAAACTCATCCGGACGGCAGCTGCAAAGCCGATCTGCTGTTCTCTACTGGCGGGCGCGTCCGATCTGAGGCAGGCGTCCAAGAAAAGTGTTCATTGCAGAGGAGATGTGACTGTCAAACTTCTAAGGTAGCCTTGCACTGCACAACATCTGCATTGAACATCCCACTGCGATTACATACACGAGTCATACACACTGGTCAGATAGATACTGACCCCACGTGTTTTCTGCTCAATCTCTGCAACGCTGTGCTGCTTTCCTCGGCTGATTACTTTAGCCACAGGTATACAGCCTTCAAAATGCAGTGTGTCGTAGCTTTTTCCGAAATAAACAAGGCATGGGCATGTGCAGGAGCGGTGCACAGCAAACCAAACAAAACATTTGGGGAGATGCGAAGCATGTATGGAAGGGTGTTTCAGTTCCACTAACGTGAAACCCCTGGAGGGGCGAAGCGTGCAGTGTGCGCCAGTGTTTTCCACACGACTGCTGCACAACCGTTCACCGGCCACTCCGCATATATATGCACAAGATATTGACCCGCAATGTAGTGCCGGTGGGAGATTTCTCTTGTGCGTAGTTGAACAACAAAAAATAAAGATTCCAGATCCACGTTAACTAAAACGGACTGCTGCTGCGTCTAATCTTCCTTCTGTCTCCCATTGCCCATTAGCAGTGCTTTTGCTGTGGGAACATCGGCTCACACTGCACGCTTCACCCCTCCACAGGTTTCACGTTAGTTGAGCTGAAACACCCTTCCCTAGATGCTTCACCAATCCCCAATTTGTCCAATTTAGAAACTCGCTAGCGGACGCTGCCTGCGTCGGCCTTGTCTCTCGTGGCAGAGGGCGCGTTCTCGTTCCTTGCAAGCTGGTAGTTCATCGCTAATCGCAGAAAGAGCGTTACCATAGTCAACGCGAACGTTTCGCTGTTTTGCCACAGGGCGACCGCTGAGGTGGTGGCGCCCACTCTTACGCTCAAGAAATGGACCGTCACTACAGGACACGACGATGCACGTCGACACGCCGAGACCCTAAGGTGATTCGCCCCTAATACTAATCGCGCGTTTCAACTTTATACAAAAAGAGCGTCCCGAGTAGTGCCCTTTTACAGCACACTGGTTGTTTATAATGTCTTATGGTCGTAATACATCGCGCTGCTTAGTACTGTCGTTGTGTTTTTTAACGCTATACGTGTGCGCTCACTGACATAACTTTTTGAAATATTCGACTATTTGATTTTACATTCCAAGGCGGCATGGGCCCGAGATCAGCGGAAAGATGAGTGCGATGATCTACCGGACAAACAGCTGCACATACTGTACGGCTCCGTAGCTCTTAGCTTCATGTTCGTAGCGCACGCTGACCGAAGAAAGCTAGCTAGCTTATGATGAAAGTGACCAACTAGACTGCACGAAGAACTAAGAACTGCGGTTTGAAGAGCGCTTTTGCGCGGGCTGGTCATTTCCGTACCAAATCACAGTGCCAATGTTGTCGACGAAACATGTTCGTGCGGTACTTTCTTTTTCTTCGTTCAGGTAACTGATACATTCGATGAAAATTAGTGTTTTCCTTTTCCCGGCATCGTCAGGGCTCCCGCGTTGTTGCCTGAACGGCGCACGAAGCATTCGGAAGTCATCGCAAAACGAAAATAAAAACCAGTAGCACCTTAAAAGCTGCGATATGCGACTGGTTTCATTTTCGCGCCCAACAAAACATGGCCAGCGCCTCCTGTATTTTTTCAGTGCCTGGGCGATCGCTCTCCTCGGGCCGTCGAGCGCGCGCTCCGCCTCCGCTTGCAGCTGCCGCGTGGTGGCGCTGTGCAAGTAGACAGGTTTGGAAAAGACAGGTGCAAGGGTCACAGGACCCAGCTTCCGCGAAGTAGTTTTGGGAAGGGGAGGGGACAATACAGCAGCAGTGGCACGCGCTAGTAACCGAGGCAGTGGCCAGGTGCGGGACAGTCCAGCAGAAAAGTCGGAGCACGTGTAATCGCCGGGGACTCGAATTTAGTTAGATGCGCAGAAGCAGTCAAGGAAAGGGTGAGAGGCAACAAACGAGTTTTAATAGGGAAATTCCCGGGACATGGGGCTGGGATCAGTGATGGACAAGATAGCGCAAAACTCGCAACTAAGGCTAATGGACGTAACCTTGTGATAATCGCGGGAGGTCTAAACGACGTCTTGAATGAAGAATCAGCCGAACTAGCGACCACATTAGCGAAAGGGGTAGATGACATGCGCGCCATTTCCCCTCAGGTGCAGATAGTGGTATGCACAATACCGGAGGTACCGGTGCGTGACGGCAACCTGCAAAGAGCGGTTGTCGACGCAAACAAAGAGGTATGGCAGATGAGTCGAGAGAAAGGCATCGAGGTTGTGGAAATAAACAGAGAGGTGCACAGGTGGGGTGGTTTCGAAGAGACGGAATACACTTTGATAGGAGGCTTGGCCATGAGGTGGGTTGACGACTTGCGGGACGCGCAGTAGCTTTTTTTGGGGGGCACGCGGGCCCTTCGGTGCCCGGGGTAGCTTGTAATGAGGAAAACAACCAGGGGGGCTCTTTGACAGGCAGTATAGCGAAAAACCAGAGAAAAGGTAAAGGGAGAAGGCGCGTGTTGCAATTAGTTACATTAACATGCAGGGTGGCAGAAACAAGGCAAAATGGTTAGAGATTGAGGACAGTTAAACAAGGAACAGATAGGTGTTTATGCGGTTACAGAAACACACCTCAGAGACTTGGAAGAGCCCCACATACTGACAATTATATTTGGGAAGGATGTAACAGGATCACATCAGAAAGAAGAGGTGGGGGTGTTGGAATGCTAATTCATAGCAGAACAAATGGGATAGAGTGAAACAGACGTGTTCAGAGCACCTCTGGGTTTCGGGCACAGTAGGTGGAAACAAAACGTGGCTAGGTGTAGCTTACTTGTGGACGGGAAATAACTGCAGAGAAAAGAAGTGGAGATAGTGAAATGCATAAGCACCTATATTAAGAATTTGGTCTGATGCCGAAATAATCCTTCTAGGCGACATGAACGCTCACATTCATGTCCTTGACGGATATTCAGACACCAATGGCAAGTTATTGCTAGATCTCTGCGAGCAACATAGTCTTGAGATAGTTAACGTGGGGCCTAAGTGTGACGGGCAGATCACGTGGGAAGTCGGAAACAGGAAATCGAACATTGATTATTGTCTCATGACTGAAGGATATATGACAAACTTAGAGAGATGAGAATAGACGAGGAAGGCATTAACAGCTTGGGTAGTGATCATAAACGCATAATATTACAAATAGGATATAAAACTGAAAATAAGAACGCAGAATCAAAGTTTGGCAGCTTGTATCTAAATGACAAACAAATACAAATATAGCCGCAAGAGTCGAGGAAAAAGTAGACGAACTACCAGGCAAAGACTGGAAGTATAGTGAGCTGCTACATGTAATCACGAAGCAAAGGAAAAAAGAGAAGAAATATTTGTTGGAAAGGAAAGACAAAGCCAAAAAGTTGGTGGAACAAAGAAATCCGGGAGGCGATCGAGAAGCGAGTGAGGCATCACGGGAGCACAGACAGGCAAAAAAGGAGAAGCGGCCACAGGACGAAGTCAACCAAATATGGGAAATATATTTAGAGCAAAAATCCATTGTGCAGAAATTAGGCGAGGCAAAAATTAAAGGTGAAAGTGAACGCTGGATGATAGAGATTCGCGAAAAGAAGAAGGCCGCGCCTAGGATATTTTGGAGCCACCTAAAAGCGCTGGGTAGGAAGTCTGTCACAATGTACAACATATGGTAGACGAAGAGGAAATCAATTGGAGGGCGTGAAGCGCTAGGTTACATCCGAAAGATAACAGCCGATTCGTTTAAAAAGGTCTCGCAGGGGATTCCCCCGGTGAGTAAAAGTATGCAAAGGAGTGAAACTGACGAAGATGTAGTACTAGAGAATTTCAATTGGAAGAAGGCCGAAGGAAAAATTCCTAAGCGCACTACTCCGGGCTTAGATCGGGTTCCCGTCAGCCTCATTAACGAACTCTGACATAACACTAAAGAAACACTGCTGAAAGCCGTAGAAAAGTGCCTACAGGAGAGGCAAATACCAGACAGTTGGCGAAAAAGTAGAATGAACTTAATCTATAAGGCAGGGGAGAAAAAGATAACATACGCTCGTATACACCGCTAACCATTACATCGGTGCTATACAGGTGGCGATGCAGGCAGTAAAATTAAAAATAGAAGCGTGGGTAGAACAAAATGATATTTGGGAGAACTTGAGAATGGATTTCGAATCGACAGGCGGTTAGACGATAATCTGCTTGTTCTTACCCAATGTATAGAAATATCGAAAATAGAAAACAGGCCTTATACGTAGCTTATCTAGATATCACCGGGGCGTATGACAACGTTAATCAGGAAATTTTGTGGGATATATTGAAAGAAGTGGGCATAGGGACGATTGTATACAGCTTAGCTGTATACAATCGTCCCCTATGCCCACTTCTTTCAATATATCCCACAAAATTTCCTGATTAACGTTGTCATACGCCCCGGTGATATCTAGATAAGCTACGTATAAGGGCCTGTTTTCTATTTTCGATATTTCTATACATTGGGTAAGAACAAGCAGATTATCGTCTAACCGCCTGTCGATTCGAAATCCATTCTCAAGTTCTCCCAAAATATCATTTTGTTCTACCCACGCTTCTATTTTTAATTTTACTGCCTGCATCGCCAACCTGTATAGCACCGATGTAATGGTTAGCGGTGTATACGAGCGTATGTTATCTTTTTCTCCCCTGCCTTTATAGATTAAGTTCATTCTACTTTTTCGCCAACTGTCTGGTATTTGCCTCTCCTGTAGGCACTTTTCTACGGCTTTCAGCAGTGTTTCTTTAGTGTTATGTCAGAGTTCGTTAATGAGGCTGACGGGAACCCGATCTAAGCCCGGAGTAGTGCGCTTAGGAATTTTTCCTTCGGCCTTCTTCCAATTGAAATTCTCTAGTACTACATCTTCGTCAGTTTCACTCCTTTGCATACTTTTACTCACCGGGGGAATCCCCTGCGAGACCTTTTTAAACGAATCGGCTGTTATCTTTCGGATGTAACCTAGCGCTTCACGCCCTTCCAATTGATTTCCTCCTTCGTCTACCATATGTTTTACATTGTGACAGACTTCCTACCCAGCGCTTTTAGGTGGCTCCAAATATCCTAGCGCGGCCTTCTTCTTTTCGCGAATCTCTATCATCCAGCGTTCACTTTCACCTTTAATTTTTGCCTCGCCTAATTCTGCACATGGATTTTGCTCTAAATATATTTCCCATATTTGGTTGACTTCGTCCTGTGGCCGCTTCTCCTTTTTTGCCTGTCTGTGCTCCCGTGATGCCTCACGTCGCTTCTCGATCGCCTCCCGGATTTCTTTGGTTCCACCAACTTTTTGGCTTTGTCTTTCCTTTCCAACAAATAGTTTTCTTCTCTTTTTCCCTTTGCTTCGTGATTACATGTAGCAGCTCACTATACTTCCAGTCTTTGCCTGGTAGTTCGTCTACTTTTTCTCGACTCTTGCGGCTATATTTGTTATTTGTTTGTCATTTAGATACAAGCTGCCAAACTTTGATTCTGCGTTCTTATTTTCAGTTTTATATCCTATTTGTAATATTATGCGTTTATGATCACTACCCAAGCTGTTAATGCCTTCCTCGTCTATTCTCATCTCTCTAAGTTTGTCATATATTCCTTCAGTCATGAGACAATAATCAATGTTCGATTTCCTGTTTCCGACTTCCCACGTGATCTGCCCGTCACACTTAGGCCCCACGTTAACTATCTCAAGACTATGTTGCTCGCAGAGATCTAGCAATAACTTGCCATTGGTGTCTGAATATCCGTCAAGGACATGAATGTGAGCGTTCATGTCGCCTAGAAGGATTATTTCGGCATCATGACCAAATTCTCTAATATAGGTGCTTATGCATTTCACTATCTCCACATTCTTTTCTCTGCAGTTATTTCCCGTCCACAAGTAAGCTACACCTAGCCACGTTTTGTTTCCACCTACTGTGCCCGAAACCCAGAGGTGCTCTGAACACGTCTGTTTCACTCTATCCCATTTGTTCTGCTATGAATTAGCATTCCAACACCCCCAACCTCTTCTTTCTGATGTGATCCTGTTACATCCTTCCCAAATATAATTGTCAGTATGTGGTGGCTCTTCCAAGTCTCTGAGGTGTGTTTCTGTAACCGCATAAACACCTATCTGTTCCTTGTTTAACTGTCCCTCAATCTCTAACCATTTTGCCTTGTTTCTGCCACCCTGCATGTTAATGTAACTAATTGCAACACGCGCCTTCTCCCTTTTACCTTTTCTCTGGTTTTTCGCTATACTGCCTGTCAAAGAGCCCCCCTGGTTGTTTTCCTCATTACAAGCTACCCCGGGCACCGAAGGGCCCGCGTGCCCCCCAAAAAAAGCTACTGCGCGTCCCGCAAGTCGTCAACCCACCTCATGGCCAAGCCTCCTATCAAAGTGTATTCCGTCTCTTCGAAAACCACCCCACCTGTGCACCTCTCTGTTTATTTCCACAACCTCGATGCCTTTCTCTCGACTCATCTGCCATACCTCTTTGTTTGCGTCGACAACCGCTCTTTGCAGGTTGCCGTCACGCACCGGTACCTCCGGTATTGTGCATACCACTATCTGCACCTGAGGGGAAATGGCGCGCATGTCATCTACCCCTTTCGCTAATGTGGTCGCTAGTTCGGCTGATTCTTCATTCAAGACGTCGTTTAGACCTCCCGCGATTATCACAAGGTTACGTCCATTAGCCTTAGTTGCGAGTTTTGCGCTATCTTGTCTCATCACTGATCCCAGCCCCATGTCCCGGGAATTTCCCTATTAAAACTCGTTTGTTGCCTCTCACCCTTTCCTTGACTGCTTCTGCGCATCTAACTAAATTCGAGTCCCCGGCGATTATCACGTGCTCCGACTTTTCTGCTGGACTGTCCCGCACCTGGCCACTGCCTCGGTTACTAGCGCGTGCCACTGCTGCTGTATTGTCCCCTCCCCTTCCCAAAACTACTTCGCGGAAGCTGGGTCCTGTGACCCTTGCACCTGTCTTTTCCAAACCTGTCTACTTGCACAGCGCCACCACGCGGCAGCTGCAAGCGGAGGCGGAGCGCGCGCTCGACGGCCCGAGGAGAGCGATCGCCCAGGCACTGAAAAAATACAGGAGGCGCTGGCCATGTTTTGTTGGGCGCGAAAATGAAACCAGTCGCATATCGCAGCTTTTAAGGTGCTACTGGTTTTTATTTTCGTTTTGCGATGACTTCCGAATGCTTCGTGCGCCGTTCAGGCAACAACGCGGGAGCCCTGACGATGCCGGGAAGAAGGAAACACTAATTTTCATCGAATGTATCAGTTACCTGAACGAAGAAAAAGAAAGTACCGCACGAACATGTTTCGTCGACAACATTGGCACTGTGATTTGGTACGGAAATGACCAGCCCGCGCAAAAGCGCTCTTCAACCGCAGTTCTTAGTTCTTCGTGCAGTCTAGTTGGTCACTTTCATCATAAGCTAGCTAGCTTTCTTCGGTCAGCGTGCGCTACGAACATGAAGCTAAGAGCTACGGAGCCGTACAGTATGTGCAGCTGTTTGTCCGGTAGATCATCGCACTCATCTTTCCGCTGATCTCGGGCCCATGCCGCCTTGGAATGTAAAATCAAATAGTCGAATATTTCAAAAAGTTATGTCAGTGAGCGCACACGTATAGCGTTAAAAAACACAACGACAGTACTAAGCAGCGCGATGTATTACGACCATAAGACATTATAAACAACCAGTGTGCTGTAAAAGGGCACTACTCGGGACGCTCTTTTGTATAAAGTTGAAACGCGCGATTAGTATTAGGGGCGAATCACCTTAGGGTCTCGGCGTGTCGACGTGCATCGTCGTGTCCTGTAGTGACGGTCCATTTCTTGAGCGTAAGAGTGGGCGCCACCACCTCAGCGGTCGCCCTGTGGCAAAACAGCGAAACGTTCGCGTTGACTATGGTAACGCTCTTTCTGCGATTAGCGATGAACTACCAGCTTGCAAGGAACGAGAACGCGCCCTCTGCCACGAGAGACAAGGCCGACGCAGGCAGCGTCCGCTAGCGAGTTTCTAAATTGGACAAATTGGGGATTGGTGAAGCATCTAGGGAAGGGTGTTTCAGCTCAACTAACGTGAAACCTGTGGAGGGGTGAAGCGTGCAGTGTGAGCCGATGTTTCCCACAGCAAAAGCACTGCTAATGGGCAATGGGAGACAGAAGGAAGATTAGACGCACAGACCCGCAGTCCGCTTTTAGTTAACGTGGATACTGCGAATCTTTATTGTTCAACTACGCACAAGAGAAATCTCCCACCGGCACTACATTGCGGGTCAATATCTTGTGCATATATATGCGGAGTGGCCGGTGAACGGTTGTGCAGCAGTCGTGTGGAAAACACTGGCGCACACTGCACGCTTCGCCCCTCCAGGGGTTTCACGTTAGTGGAACTGAAACACCCTTCCATACATGCTTCGCATCTCCCCAAATGTTTTGTTTGGTTTGCTGTGCACCGCTCCTGCACATGCCCATGCCTTGTTTATTTCGGAAAAAGCTACGACACACTGCATTTTGAAGGCTGTAAATATACCTGTGGCTAAAGTAATCAGCCGAGGAAAGCAGCACAGCGTTGCAGAGATTGAGCAGAAAACACGTGGGGTCAGTATCTATCTGACCAGTGTGTATGACTCGTGTATGTAATCGCAGTGGGATGTTCAATGCAGATGTTGTGCAGTGCAAGGCTACCTTAGAAGTTTGACAGTCACATCTCCTCTGCAATGAACACTTTTCTTGGACGCCTGCCTCAGATCGGACGCGCCCGCCAGTAGAGAACAGCAGATCGGCTTTGCAGCTGCCGTCCGGATGAGTTTTTAAGCGCGCAGAACATCGATATTGTGCTCTCGTCGATTTGTTGCACTACAGTGAGATCCTCTGGCCATTTGGCTCTGGGTGTCGAAGAAAACGGCCGCATTTACTTGGCCCGAAAGCTCCGCCAACGACTGCTGCTCAACCTCTCCGTGGCCTTTCCTTAGGAGCCACTAGCAGACGAATCCGCGACGGCGCCCAACAAAAACTGTCGGAAGCGCCCAGTGTTGCCGGAACACCAAGCATTATGAATATCCCCTAATCAAACCTGTTTATCGGCCAAACAAGGAACATGCATTACATTCATTCGCATTATCACATTATCACATGCGCATTCATTGGCATTAACACTGCATTAATTCGTCGTGAAAACGTCCAACCGACAGTCGCGCTCAATGCCAAACAAAAGATTCACAACCTCCTCGCGCACGATGTTCGACGTGTTTGCTAGTGGTGCGGAAGAGGCGACAACCGAAGCAAGGCACTCATGAAGCTCTCCGTCTTTGGTACACCGAGGCCTGTTTCTATACAGCACCGCTCGAAGAAGCGGGCGACAACCTCCTCCGTGATGGTTGCCCAAGCCTTTGAAATGAAATGCACGTCATCTTGTCGTAATTGCTTCTTGAGATACATCTTAGAGGCAACTGCCACAGTTATCACCGAAAGGGACGATGCTGTCGCCTGGAGTTCTTTATCTACTAGAGGTGCAGACAAGTGCCGATTGAAAGAATTGTGAAGAATAAAAAGGAAAAAAAGAAACACGGGACAGTCTTACGCCGCGAAAACCATGGGACAGTGACGCTTGAACCGCGCGAGTGTGATTGGCTAGAGAGATCCCATGGTTTCATGAATCCGCTGCTAGATTTGGAACGCCTGCGCTCACCCCTGATTAATCAAAGCGAGACCACGTGACCTGCCGCGAATCGCTTTTCACTGAGCGCCTGGCTTCATGTGACTTGTAGCGAGATGACTTGGTGTCGTAAATCTGCCGCTAGATTTTGAAATGCGCGCGCTTACTCTTAATTGGTCAAAACGAGGTCACGTGGCCTGCCGGCTCAGGCAGTGGCACTTCAAGGAACACCTCGAGTCGTACGATTTGCCACCCGCACAGCCTGAATCGTGCCAAGTGTGCGCTTCCTGTATGACCCTCACACGCGCCCACGCGCTTTGTTTTCGTTTATTACAATGAATGTAAGTCTCAAAGCAATGTGCAAATAGCTTTCTCTGCATTTTGTACCAAAAGTGCCTCTAGATTAATGCCTTTGTATCTATTTTGAGAAAATAATCAAATGAAGCGCCCATAGCAAGTGTTCTGCCTTTCAGTGTTGTTATAATCGTCAGTACAACACATTCATCTGCTTCCCATGAAGTCGCGTCCTGCATATATGAAGCTTGCCTTCGCACCGTGAGAGCCCGCGTTGAAACCCTGCCTCATCAAGGAAGTTTACCCTGTTTTATTATTCATTCTGGTCACGTTAGCTGTGTGATGCCTACTCATCTGCCTTCTAAAGAGGGTTACGGCACACAGTAGTAGAAAACCATGAAGTTTTATATCATAAAAACTAGAGGGGAAGGTAGCGCCAGTTTCTGTAAAGTTCTTTAGGTGTTCCTTCAACCACCATGAGGGAGATGGGGAGCACGGGCTTCGGATCCGCTTCAAAGAGGATCCCGAGTACGTACAAGGAGATGATACTAGGGAAGGGGAAAGGCGACGGCGACTGCGAGACGACCCCGAAGCGATGGAAACCCTAAGCCAACGACGACGTGCCCGTAGATGTATGAGAGGTGCAAAGGCTGGTTTCAGCGCGAGTTGCTGTCTCTGAAGTTTGGACAACCGTGCCATGTCGGTGACTCTCAGTGGTTTTGCTTAAACCTCTCATCGCTGAGAATGAACGTGGAAACAACCTATACTCACCTCGCTAAAGCCTAGGAAACACATAGAAGCAACCTAGAGACAACCTGCATCATTTAGCTAAGGCCTGGAAACAACCTAGAAGCAACCATATTATTCTTTAGAATCGTTCAGTTTTGCTCTTTCAAGGCTTGTGCGATTTAGTGCAAGCTTGGCCATTTCTTTTATTCCTGCGGGTAACCAATACATTAGATTAAAATCGGTGTTGACTTGTTCCCGGTATTGTCAGGGCTCTTTCGTTGCCTGAACAGCGCAGGAAGCGTTAAGAACTCACCGATGAACAAAGACAAAAAAATAACGCCATATCCACGAAGTGAATGATGATTGAGGAGCTGGCTCGGAGATAATCGGGTAAATCGGGTTAATAAGGTAATCAGATAATCGGGTATTGCCTGCGTTATTACCATCATCAAGGCTCTCGAAGAACAACAGGAAGAAGACTACTCTTTCGCGCGAGCGTGCACATGCTACAGTTGGCTATGCTATATGCGGTTTTGCGTGCGTTATTGTCATCATATGGTTTTTTGTAGTAGCAGAGTTATGTCGCGTTCGTTCTTTATATTGCTCGTATTTTCATGTGCCACATTTTGTTGTGTATATGCGCTGTCGTGATTGAAAGTGTATTTTTTTTCCTTGTATCTCTTTATTGTATAACGCTATGCTCACTACGTTCCCGCATATGTTTCTCCAATATTTTTTTTCTGTTCTTATGTATTTTTTGAGTATTTATACGCGTTCATTTTGTACACTGTTCAAACGTAACATTTCTTTTTTTGGATTACCCCCCCCCCTTACGCAATGCCTCCAGGGGCCTGTAAGGTACTTTTAAATAAATAAATAAATAAATATAGGCGCTCGAAGAACAAGATGAAGAAGACTTCTCTTTCGCGCGAGCTGAGCCTGTAGCAGTCGCCTCTGGAACTAAGATTACGCTTATGGCGCGGGATTTTGCCCCAGCTTAAGAACCTCGCCAGCCAGCTCCTAAAAACGAGCAGCTAGCTGGTGTGAGGCTGCGATATGCGGCTGGCTTCGTTTTCGCTCCAAGCAAAAGATGGCGGATCAACCTTACGGGCTTCTCGACAAATGGCACTATACATTTTGAATATCCCCTATTGGTTGATCATCATACGCGTAGTTTAAATCTTGTGAGTTCGGGCCCCATTGACAGCAAAGGTGTTTTTTCTTCTACTTTAACTCCTTTCTGCTTGTTTCATAATAAGTACACTACTTATATAAACCACAAATATCCCCCCCCCCCCTGCTTCCTATTGCTTAATTGTCTTTTGGATTCATGACGTTCTGTCTAGCAAAGAAAGCGGCTTCTCGAACATTTCCCCTTTCGTTTTTACTGCAGAGCTGTTAAGGTCGAGGTTGACCATGTGTCGTAGATAGAAAATGATCATCATCATGAACCGGCAAAACGCAATTTGTGTCCTCTTCTTCATCGCCTTCCTCTTCTTACTCCTCTGCTTCGCTACCAGAAGACGGGCGCCGATTTGTCCAGCGAGGGATGTACTAACTTGATGGGAGCGAGCACGAGCACAGTGAGAGGGAAACAATGAGAAAGAAAGAGATAGAGAGAATTTCTTGGCGGAAAAAAGATTTTGCCGAGGCGAGGTTCGAACTGGCGTACCTACGATCCGAATGCAGGGCTCCTAACGCCTCGGCTATCCAGAAAAGTTGGCAGAGCAGAGCACAGCCTTCTATACTATAGTACAGCAAGGCAGTGGGAAAGGGAAGTGAGGGTGAGGAGGAGATATCTGAGGGTTAGCAGGAGCGAAAGGAGGATGGAAGAAGAAGTACATGTGTATATATATATATATATATATATATATATATATATATATATATATATATATATATATATATATATATATATATATATATATATATATATATATAGAGAGAGAGAGAGAGAGAGAGAGACAGAGATAAAGAAATGGACAGAGAGAGTGCGAGTTAGAAAGGAAGAAATAAACAGAGAAAGAACTAACAAGTGGAAGAAACAGATAAAGAGATAGAAGGCGAGAGACTCACTACACACAGACGGAGATAGAGAAACAAAGACATCGAAAGAAAGAGGAACAAAAGAAGGGAAGAGAAACAGATATAAAGCAACATACACAAAAAAATTACACCATCTCCCGCTAAAGGGGACCATGAGGCGATGCGAAGCCGGAGCACTTGCACGATCGCGTTCCATTGGCATTCGTTGGGCATGCTACCGACCTCGCGTCGTGGAACGCGAAGAGGGACGCTACGCGCGTCGTATCTTCCATTCTCACAGGGCTAGCGGGGAACGCGGTCGACAGGCGGGCGAGAGGGGGGCAGCGTAGGAGACGAGGGAGAAGGGGAGGGGACGCGCATGCGCTCGAGCTCATCGCGGCGTTGCGCAGGAGATAATTTCGGCATGTCCAGCCCGCGTTTCAGAGGAAGAGTGGAAAGGGGAGGGGAGATGGGTATGGAAGAGGGGGAGGGGAGATGGAAAGTGGTGAGGGAAAGTGGATAGGGGAAAAGGAGAGGGAAAGTGGAGAGGGGAGGGAGGGGAAAGGGGTAGGGGAGAAGGAAAGTGGAGAGGGGAAGGGGAGAGAGTGAATGGAGAGGAGGTGTGTGGAGAGGGTATGCGTATGGGTGGTCACGCCGCACACCACCACCACCAGATTGAGCTCCACCTTAAAGGGCCCCTCACCAGGTTTGACAATTTTGAGCTGACGAGCGCATTGCATGCACTAGGCGTTCACGATTACGTCTGCCAAAATTTGCAACGCTACGCGCCGCGTAAGTGGGTCAAATTTCAAGCTGAACGCTGCTTGCCCTTCTTCTCGCGTCCACGCGCCCAGAGAATGAGGGGATGACGTACATGAGAGAATGGCCCTGCGTAAATGCTAGTGCTGTGACGTCGCTCCTCTACGTAGACGACTGTGCTCTGACGTCGCCAATAGTGGCACGTGACACTGCGATAATTATTTGACACGACGCGTAGTTTTTGTAATTTGTTGCTTGAATGGATGAATAAAACTTGAGAGCAATAATAAAACACACGAACGGAATGTGCGCGTTTTCTTTTTTAATTTTTACTGCGAATCGCAGCGAGATTCGAGACTAGTCTACCTCCGTTTCGCACGCGTTCGTGTTCTCGCGCTTTGCGCATCGTGCAGACGCCACCCTTTACAATGTAACTAATTTTCTACCGCGTTCCAGCGCTCATTAGGCTCATTTATCCTCCCGCGTATAACTAGATGTTCATGCGGCACACCGCTAGTCTCGCGTCCGTACAAATGTTGCAGCTTTCGTGCTCAGTAATAGGTTGAAAGCCAAGTGATCGGTGAGGGCGCAATCGGCATAACTTGCAGAGATGAAGCGCAAAGAACGCCGCCACAACACCGCTCGCGTCTCGGGGGCTCGGACTGGTTCGGGCGCGTCATGCGCTCGTGACATTTTGTGCGCATGACGTGATCATGCGTATGCGTTATGTGATCCTTCCGCTCGCGTGGCGAAGAGGGCAGGGAAGGGATTTGGCTTGCGAAGGCTACGCGAGGCGAGCGGCAAGGGTTTGCAGTTCGCCTCCTCGCATCATGGTTTCGCGCCGCTACAAATTATTGTTTTTCGCAGCTTCTAACCGACCGATTAGAAAAATTCTTGTGGCATAATGCTCTTTATTGGGCTCGCAACAACTTGCAATGTCTAACTAAAATTCGTTAGGTCACCTGGTGAGGGGCCCTTTAAGATACTTCGCATCTAAAAGAAGATACAAAAGAGAGACAGAAAGCATAGCAATATATAGTACAGTATAGGAAGTATAGTTTCCGTGTGGCGTTGATAAACTGTCGTCTTCATCAACCGGCACGCGCTGTCTGCGTTAACTCCTTCATCTTCGTCTTCTGCTTCCAGTCCACCAGCTCTGCTAGGACCCAGCCTTGCGCGGCTTTGTGCAAGCTGTGCTAATTATAGGAGCTGGCTCGCCAGGCTTTTAAGTTGGGGCGAAGTCCAGCGCCGTAACCTTAGTTCCAGAGGCGACCGCTACAGGCGCAGCTCGCGCGAAAGAGCAGTCTTTTTTCTCTTGTTTTTCGAGCGCCTTGATAACGACATTAAGGTAGGAAAAACCACATATAGCATAGCCAACTGTAGCATGCGCACGCTCGCACGAAAGAGAAGTCTTCTTTCTGTTGCTCTTCGAGCGCCTTGATGATGATAATAACACAGGTAAAGCCACATGTAGCATAGCCAACTGTAGCATGCGGGGCTCGCTCCACTCCGGCGCGTGATCTAGTTCGATAGGACACCGCTAAAAGGCCACAGCTGCGCGCGTCTTCTCTCTTTCCACAGTCGTCAGTCATTGCGCTTCGATACTAAAAGAAGAAGACAAAGCGGCGGAGCGGAGGGCTCGCAAGCAGCAGCAGCGCAGGCTCGCAGCCAAGACCCTTCGGTGAGAGCTCGCGAGGCCGCAGAGATACTGCGGACCTCGAGATACAAGCCGCGAAGCCGAAGCAGCGCGGAAGCGGAGGCAAGAGAACCTCGAAGAGGTACGGGCGCGGGATCCAGCGGCCAAGCGCCAAATGCGGTCGCTACCTGAAGTTGGTGGCGCCGACGCGCGCTTCAAGCGCGATTTTTTCGACCACATGCTCGGCCACAGCTGCAAGGTCTGCGACCTCTTGCGGTGGGGCAACAATCTGACCACAATCGCTACTATAACAACGTGTGACGTCTTTATACGACAGTAGAGAACTTGTACGGAGCATTCACGGTTTACCCGATTATCTCCGAACCAGCTACTCAATCATCATTCAATTTGTGGATATGGCGTGATTTTTTTTCTAACGAAGAACAAATCCTGCTCGCGAAAGCCTAAGTTCTGTCAGCAGTGCACTAAACTGGTATGGGTATTGGTTGGAGCTCCCCTTTCAACCACAGCATAACTGTTTGATCAAGGTCTCATGTGCGGAACGTTCAAAGAGTCGCACAGACTTTTCCTTGCATCTAGGCCCTACTTTCTCGATAAACAAGACATCGGAATACATTATATAGATGAACACAGCTGATAAAGTATCCACAATTACGCTGTGGTGGGAAAAAAAACACTCTCAATCACAAATGTATAGATTTAATATAATCGCGCCTAAGTATTCGATGCATGAGTTCATGAAGTTTCAGGGTATGCCCGGTTTTCTTTAACTCCCCATAAATTCCTTTTTCTTAATGAAAATCAAGAACATTTCACTTCCCATATGAGTAAAGAGCGCATTGTGTAACACTTCAAGAAGAAGATAACTTATCACTCTGTTGTAAAAAAAGTCTATTTCTGTACTCACATGGCAAGGCGTCCCATCGGGATCATATCCTAAAATAATGACGTAAGAACTCTCAAGAAATTTTAACCTACATGGAAAACGGCAGGGAGTGATAATGGATGTCTGCAAAAGAAAACAAAAGCGAGCTATGTTTTTACAAAAGGAGTTTTATGTAGCGCACGACGTTCGTTTGTGCATGTTCCTGTGACAATATTGCTCCCATATCGGATGTATGTGGGAGAAACGAAACACAAGATTTTCTAATTGAACATTAACCTTGAACAATACGACTTGAACACAAAGGATTAATACGATTGCAATTTAGCCAAGCATGTTCCACTGATCAGACAGAAGGTTACATGGATGAAGGCAGCACTCTTTCGTTTTTTTTTTTCCTATTGAAAAAAAAATGTCAGGCCTGCGCGGAACAAGCAGCACAGTCGCAGCAAAAGCTGGAAGAGCTGCCTTTCCAGAGCCCGCATGAACTTTGCTGGGGCAACTATTACAAGTACAATTGCCAGGTACCCACTACGCCATAAATCATCATAATTTTTGTGAAGTCATAACTCATCATAGTTTTTGGCAAGCGGGGAGTACCTCCTCTCCAGGCGGTGGATGTGAGCGCAAAACGAGGCGGCTGGTGCGATCGCTCTCGGACCGATCTTTTGCCGCCTCGTTTTCGCCGCCTAGAGAAGAGGTGTAACCCACTTTCCGCTTTGCCGCTTTGGCCGCCCCGCCTTGGGTGCGAATCAGCCTGTATTTGTCGCGTAGACCGCCACGCGCACCTGATTGATACATATCGCCTCCTGCGTGGGAAAGCGCAGATAAATATGTGTGTCTAAATTCTTTACCGCCACTGTATGATTATTCAGTTCTTAGCGGCGCCTGTTGTTTCTTGACTACTATCTTCTGTCCGTATTCGCGCACACTGTCTTTTTAAAGGGCCCCAAAAAAGCCTAAGAAAACACAAAAAAATGCGGGCAGTTTGCACTAATTCGCGCAAAGCTTGGCACACCGATGCACGGGCCCGTCGACGCTCGTACTCCCCGTCCGACTACACGTCTAGCTCCGATATGCGTGGCTTCCTCTTCGGGAGTACGCACTTTCTTCGGACACCAAAAGACTCTCTGGACAAAATTGAGAGCGGCCAGGCTATGCACTATAGACCGTAGGTTGCACGCGATGTCTGTGTCGGTGGGCGTGGCTTGGCCAGGAGGTGCGGTATCTGGTCGCTAGACGACGCGATGCTTGCTTCCTCTTTTTTTGTATTTTTTTCTCTGTACTTATTTCTCTCTCCTTTGTTGATGTTCTCCTGTCTCTCTTTCTTTTTCGTTCTCTATTTCTATCGCTCTATTTTTTTCCTTCTCATTCTTTCTGTGCTACGCTTAACTTTCTCTCACCTCCTTTCCCTCCATCTCACCATCACATCTCTCCTCCTCGTGCTCACTTTCTTTTCCCACCAGATTTTTTCAACACGAAAGTGTTTTATGCCGGGGTCCACCAAGACTTCAGTGACGTATTTCCGTCACGAAAATGACGTCGAAAAAGTATACACGATCAGATGGCAAAGAAAAAAGGTACCGTCAACGGGCATCGAACCCACGCCTGCTCGGTCCGTAACAACAGAGGCCGGGCACGCTATCCACTACGCCAAGGTCACATGCTCTAGAGGCTTTACAAATGCCCCTCTTATATCTACCACTCTCCCGGTCGGCGAGGTGGTGTTGCCCTCTGGCAGCGTTAAGGTAAAGTAATTCGTAATTACTGTGGCCTCCGCGACTAACACCTGCTACGCGTTACGCGTCCATCCCATTCGGCGCGTTTTCAATAGATGTTCAATTTTGTCAATGCCTTAACACACCGCGAGGTGGCGACCTTTTCCCAAGCGTCGTAAAAGCGTAGGCCTCGCTCATAGCATCACGCTAATACAAACCAAAATTAGCTCTGCGACGCGCGCCTCACCTGGCTGTAACATCGCGTTCCACGCTCACGCGCTCGCCCCGAGAAAAATCGCGCCTGGGCTACCGGGGCGCCACGACGCGTTTCCCTCTAGTCCGACCGTGGTGTTCAATCACATTTTATACGACAAATAATAAACTCTCTAGCCACTTTGCTAAAGCCAGACAGATCTCTGTCAAATATGTTCACATTTAAATCACATTTTAACATGCCGCGGGATGGCGACCAAGTTCTGCGTCTAATGCGACGCTCTTCTGGCTATCACACCTCGTTCTCTGATTACGCTTTCACCGTTAACTACTACAGCTACCTAAACGGTTTGTTCAATCATTTAACTTGGACTTTAGTCGTTGAGATGGAGATGCACCACCAGTCATCAAAGTGGATGCATACACGTTAAACGGTGCCATTAGCTGCCAGACATCTATATACATTGTGCAAACTCTCTTATATCAGTGTACAGTTAATATTCATTTACTTCTGTAAGGACACGCTTTACTTTCGTGTTATTCCGATTCCTATGACGGAGGGTTCAACCATTTTTTATTTTTACACTCGCACCCACGCTTAAAGCAAGAATGCATAATCTTGAGCCTAGTGCATAATCTTGGCCAGCGCAGGGGCTACGGAATAGTTACGTCACAGCCGATGGCGAGTGAACACTGGCGGCCATCATGTGAAAAGAACAGGCTGGATGCTGGCGTAGTCGTCCGTTCCACGTAATCAGCAGCCCCCCCACCTCCCTCGCAAAGATGGCTGCCCCTGCAAGCGATGAAAATTCTGCTCTGCTAGCGTGCCTGAATAGCCGAGCGGTAGGACGCTCGCCTTCGGATCGGGGGTACGCGGGTTCGAATCCGGCCTCGTGGAGAATTTTTCCATTTCTCTTTCTTTGTGTCTTTCTTTCCGTGCCTCACTTTGTGTCTCTCTTTCTTTCTTTCTCTCTGCACTCGTTCTCTCACCTATCAGGGTTATTACAGGCCACGCAGTAATGGCATTCGCCCAAATTGTGCGGCACATACACGTTCTTGATGATCATAGTTTACAGGCACGTTCCCGCACTTAACACCCGAGCTAGAACAGTTTCGCTGTCAAAAAACGCGCGCGCTATTCTCTCTTGCATTTCTCGTCTTCTTGGCGCACTCAGTGACTACAGAAGGGTAATTCACGTGCGATCATTTGGGTACATACTCTCGATTGGTCCGTATACGAGAAATATAACTTGTTAATTGTCTCCCACCCTGCTTTGCCATGGAGCCACCCACCAGTTCTTCGTCTTGCGATAACATAAACCCGCGTGCGAGTCCTGCCGTCGATTGCTCCACAACCGGAAAAGAAGCGGCCCACCCGTCTTTCGCTGAGCGAAGGAGCATGAAGGGAAGCAGGAGTATAGGAGGCTGCGCGGCTCGAATAGCCAGTGTGAACATTCACAATAATGGCGCGGTCAGGAGCGCTATCTCGGCAGACATCAGCAAACGGCTCGTATACCCTTCTACGCGCTGTAGTCTCACCGCTTCGTGCTCTCACCGCTCATAGGACAAACTGCACGAAAACCGCTTCACTCGCGGGAGTGCCGTATTCCAATACAGCAGCGTTTTGTAGGGTTACGTGAGATACAATAAAAAAGTTAGCTGCTAGCCATAGCTCGTATAATATTACGACATGCTGCTATCCCACTAACAGATTCGCTTTTTCGTTCAAATATACCTTTTTTCGAGATTTCTTTCCCCATCAACTCTCGTAACCCCTTCCCCCCCCCCCCCCCCCCTACGCCATGCCGCCGCCGATCCGACGAACCCCGCGCCGTTGACGCGCCGCCGCCAGAGGTGGAAACACCGACGCGCCGTCGCAGGCGATTTCGGGACCGGCGCACAGGTGTAAGCTACCATCAACTGCATTTGCCAAGTAGCCAGAAGGTACTCGTGGCAGGTTGTCGAAAGACGAAAAGAAGCAGGCGAAGTGGAACAAGTTCATGGCTGCGGGTTCGATTAAATCGACCGCTTTGTGTTTTATTACCACATCTCATTATGCACAGGAAAGTGGATAAGAAAAAAGTACAGATTTTTGTTTATATTCCGTACTGTGTAGCTGCTTATGTTTGGTGGAAATTTCTGGGTCATGCCCACTGAGCTTCTTCGTAACGCGAATAAATGAACGGTGTCAAAATGTCCCATAGCTTAAAGGCCAACTCCGGCGACTTTTCGAGGTCGATGGATCTCAATGAAATTCGCTGGGTACGTTCCTTTGCACGTTGCCGTCATTTATGCCAAATTACAGGCTTGAGACGTGCGCAGATTGTTTGCAAATGAATTTTAAAGATTGTCTGCAAACGCCCTCCTGGCTTCCCACAATTATTGGCAACATTGCGTCTGTGACGTCAGTATTGGTAAGGCGGCGGAAGTGACGCAGCCTAGGGCACCGCTAACTTCGGCGCTTCGGCCGCTACAGCGAGTGTCTGTTGTGCACAAGGCGACAGACAGCGTTGGTTTGGCCGGCGCTTCGTTGGTCGTCCCGGCTGTCACAGTTTTCATACTCCGTGCCGGCGTGACCGGCATGCCTTCCACGACTTCCGGTTCGTTCGTAACAACGTCTACGTCATACGTAGACAGCACACTAGAGTTAGGTTTCGGTTTCGGTGTCGCGCTTTTTTGCTTATTGAAAATTATTCTCCAATTTGCCGAGTATTTCTGCTATCGGGCCCGTAACAGGAGCGTCTCAGGAACATAAAAGCACCATTACTTTGACATGGCCGAAAAATCGCCGGAGTTGGCCTTTAAGGACTTCTCATTCATGGTTGGGTACAACATAAAGATATAAAGTTTTATTGCGATAGCAATTATATGGACAGTGTCGGCTGATATTTGCCGTCGCCGTCGACGCCGTCATGCTGCGTATATGTATAAGTATGTATGTATATATATATATATATATATATATATATATATATATAAAAGTGCCAAAGAAAAACAATGCCGAAGAAAAGCTTCCGAAGCGCGGAATCGAACCAGCGACTTCTCGATCCGCAGCGCGTGGCTCTAACCACTATGCTACATAACGCAGATCGTCCAGGTGGCTAACGGCGAGCGTTATATACACACCCTTTACCGCAGTACTCAGAGACGGCAGGCGCTTGTAAGCGTTGCTTCATTACCATCCAGATGGCGCTAGGAGCGCAACGGGCGCACTTAAAGGCGTCGGCCAGCTCGCCCCGCTCCTGCGAACGCCGTTTCTCTTCGCCCACAAGGGCGTGGTCGCATTGATGCGCTCGGGCGGGCGGGGGGTTGGCTTCGTGGAGTCTCTCATGTGCTTTCCCCGCGTTGTCCACGCTGAAGTCACAGAGCGTACGAAGGTTACTTCGCTCGCTGCAGCGGCCGCGTTTGCGAATGGACCGCGCTGTTCAAAGAGAAATAAGTAACAACTGTGACCGTTAATTCGCGCTCGTCCTGTGTGTACCTGTTCGTTCGTTTCGTACGTCCTGCTTTATATTTGAGCAGTGCGCCTCAAGTGTCGAGCTGTGACGCATCATAGTTCGCGCTCGTCCTGTGTGTGTTCTTTCTTGCGTCCATTGCGCTTGAGCTACGCGCTGGAAATTGCGAGCTGGTTTCCGTTCTTCGCGTTACATTCCAATTTGCTGCTATCGCATTGATTGCTTCGCGGTTGCGGCGAAACTGTGACTTTTTTTTTCAACAATGTTTCCTTTTCGTCATTACACCTTCGCTCTAGAACAGAAATTTTCGGCCTGCTCTATATTCTTATGCCTATCACGCGACGTCACTAAAGCGCGAAAAGTCACCGCGTTTAATTGAAGTGTACGAAATAAACATCACGTGAACAGCACCTGAACGTTTTACAAATAGCTGGACGGTTCCTAGTTTCCAGCGAAGTAGAAGATAGCTACTCGCCGATCATTTACAAAGCGGCTCGTCGTAGCAACTGGTGAGCACAAATTTATTTCTATAGCATAAATGTTTCGTGCGCGTATTTATCACTCTGAGAACTGTCCTTTTCTGAAGGCGCGTTTTTCTAACGCTTTAGTGCTTGCCGCCGCGGTCGTTGTCTCTTGAATGCCGCAGTATGCTAAGCTTAGCGAAACAGATTAATCGTAAACGCAGGTGGAACCCTCATCATCCGGTGTTCCGCTTCAGCTGGGCCCAGTTAAACAGCTGACACTTCTCGTATCGACTGCTGTGTCAGAGCCTATGCTCCGCACTGTGCGCGCGTCAAGTTTCCTTTACACTGCCCCCTTTCTTTTCGCTATCGCCACGATTACTATATTAACGGCCTGCCGTAGATAATAATACGTCCTTATTTGCCTGCGTCGGTAAAGGCGTCTAGGTGCGTTTCGTTTTTGCCGTGGCCTGTCGTCCGTGGTCAGTCAAGAGCGCTCATCGACTGACAGCAGCCAAAGAGATAAACCAGGAGATAAACCATGTATGTACAGTACTCACGGGTTCAAGAGCAACATCATTTTTTTTAGTATAACGGCTGTTTTGCGCAATTTCTCGAGATGACCACGCCATGTAGCAACGAATCTGGTCTTTAAAGATAATGTTGGCTCTGACCTACACGTTCTAGTCGAGGTTAAGCTGGTAGGACCCGCACTGAAGATGGTGGAAACGAAAGTATGTGCGTTACTTAGCCCTAAATTGTCCATTTCAATCCGTGAGTACTCTACGTTCTCAGAAAAAAAAAGGATTTACTTAAACAGTAACAGCATTTGATAGACATCTAAATAATACCTGCTGGTTCCCACAAGCGCTTAACTTGCCGGTGACATAAGTTTGACGAGAGGTTGACGGGAGGTAGAACGGAGTCAAAACTGTCGTCATGGGGCCAGTGTTCAGCGGCTGCGCCCTCCGCACTGCTAGATCGCAAGAGTGAAAGAGCCGTCTAGGCGTCTTACACCGTACAGACGCTACCACGCATCGTGGTGGGACACAAAAGGGGATGCAGTTAAAACTCGATATAAAGAAGTGATGAACACACTCGAATTATTTCGTTAAATTGAGAATTTCATAAAATTGAAAAAAAATAATTTTTCGTTTCTTCGAAACCTAACATTTAAGCGTAGCGCCATCCGAAAGCTACTACGGCATTATTTTGACACCAACTCACGCCTGCGTTTGCGAAAACTTCGCGATGGTGGCCCGAGAGCAGCCCGAGAGCTGTCCTGATAAGGAGCTTCCTATGTCGCCCGGACATAGGGGGAACCATGACCGGGCGATGCAGGTCAGGTACACGGTCACGTGAAACTATGACAGGTCAGCGATATGAAAAAACTCAGAGAATAAATGCAGTGGTTGTGCGCAGGGCTGGGCAAAGATACTTTGAAATTGTATCGCGATACGATACAAGATACTCAGGCACAAAGTATTGGAAATACAGATACAAGATACTACCGCACTAATTGTATCCGATACGATACTTGGCAATTGTATCTTAAGATACTTCGATACATTCTCAAATTTGTTATTATAGATCCATACAATGTAGCAGCAAACGCCTATACACAAAGATATCTCCTTGAAAATTTCTGAACTGTGACCTATTTAGTTTCACTTGCATGAAATGTCTGTTAGTATCTCAAAAGTTTTGCCCTTCTTGCTCAAAGTACATTAGTTTCATTCCAAAACAACTTATTGGGGCTTGTTTTAGCTTCTTCACAGGACAACTCTTTATACACTTCGCTGACAGCGGTTCTTGCTTGTCATTTTTGTAATTGATGGGAGTCGCTGCTCAGCTTGCCGACCAGCTAGCGGGTTGCCATGTAATCACAATAACGTCAATAAGAAGCCTTCGCACGACGGCGCAAATACCGGTGTGAATTTTTACCTTGTCCGTAAAAGACAGTTTGCCCAATACCGTATATCCGGACAGGTGTACAGCAGCAACAACTCTAATAGCGAGTTTTTTTTCTTCATAGGGGGCGGGGGTGGCGCGGGGAACGCATGGTGTATACGGGGCTTGCGATCGTTCGCTAGCGGCCCGGCCGGCACACATGACCGTCTCCGTTCCATTTGTTTTTGTTTTCTAAATAAGTATGTTAGTGAGCTACACAGACATGACTGGTCTCAAGCATTTCTTTCGTGAGGAACACGTGGTCACCATGTGCTGAAACATAACCGTGGAACCAAAACTCTATATATCAATCCGCGTCCAGGCTTCACTCGTTATGTACATCCGTATCGTTGTTTCTGGAATCCGGACTCAAAATCCCCTTCAGAAATGACCTATATATGAGATATGTCAAAGGTCTCCTTTCAAATGGCAACGTCATTTTGTTCAAACTCTCTCCGACCCCACCATCTTCACTGTCCCCGGGCCTTTGGAGCTAAATTTCGCGACTGCGGCCCGCCGGCTATAAGCTGAGTTTGAGACCCCTGTTGTATATGTAGATGACGTAAACCTGCAATGAATTTCCATGTTCTACTTAGCTGCTGGCGTAAGGATTCTTTGTTGATATACTCACTAACGTGCAATTTTTTAGCAATTTTTCTTGAACGAGAGAACATGTGCAACACAGAAATGTCTCAGACGTATTGCGTAGCTGCACGAAGCATCGCAGGACACCGCCGCTATTCGCGCTATTGCCAATTATAGCTCCCTTTACGTAGCGATTATTAATGAGAAAAATATTTAAGAAGGCCTAAAACCGGAAAACAAATATAAGTAAAATAGAGAGGTGGTTGTTTATCAAACATTCACATTGAATGAGTACAGAAACACGATACAGACGGCGCCCTTAACAGCTATGATCACGAAGTATCGTCAACTTACCTGTTGAGACCAGGCCCGTAGCCAAAAATTTTTTTTGGGGGGGGGCTCTTGCTGATAACCTTAACTATTTGAGAAAAACACCTATTTTCATTATTTATTTTTGGTATACCCACCTACTTCACCAAAATTTCGGGGGGGGGGGGGGGAAGTGGCCCGGGCCACTCTCCCCACAACCAAGCCCTTAGCCGCCCCGCCCCCCCCCCCCGGCTAAGGGCTTGGTTGAGACAATGTGAAATTCATTGCCTATGGAAAATTGCCTGAAACGGCTCGTTGGGACGCTCATGAGTAAAACGGAGCATTCAGTAAAACAACGTTTCTCGAATCCCCTTCCTAACATCTTTAAGATGGCTCTACCATTTTTATAATGCAAACTCAATTTCGCTATTTTCTTAAGCGGTAAGTAGAATATTTTGTACTGTATACTCAAGGCACGCCCACATAATAATATATTTGTTTTCAAAATCGCCTTGGCAGCGTGTAAATGTGTAAACAGTAGTAGAAATAAGCAGACAGTTAGAAGAATAAAGCAGCAATCTTTTTTTGGCATACTGACATACTGCAGTGACATACTGCAGTGATCAGACAGGAAAAACAGTGCAGAGACCTAGGTAATGTATGTGACGCAAAATTATAGCTAAGAAAGCACTTGTGCCTTGTGCTAATAATCAAATTATGATTTCATAAATTCTTTGAATAAATGCATATGGAAGTGAAAAATACCGTACGCCAAGATATTTTCTGTTAGGTAAACGCTTGCTCTATTAGATCTAGCATCAGTACCTGTGGTGCTAAAGTTGTTAGAATCTTATTTGCATATAAGTTAATTCATTGAATGCAAGTCAAACTTGTATCCTCGAGATCTTTTAAATCGCTAATATGTAAAATCCACGCGACGCAAAGCAACCCCATTCTTGCACGCATCACATTTCGTTACGGATCAAGACGCAAAAGAATCTGCAATAACGACACTGTAACAACATCAGAATTTGCGCGATAGACGCCGCACGCAGTGGAGTACGCGGTGCAGGACAGTGGTTCTGAGCAAGTGTAGCGGCATTGGAGCAACTCAAAAGAAAAGATATCGAGAAAAGAAAAGGTACGTGGGCTGGGCGTAGACGTCCGCGTGCTTGTCTTCCTGATCTACCCTCACTGGACGACTCTGGCGTAAAAGTAACGTCACTGCCCTTAGACTTATTCAGATCGCTTAGTGGCACCAGTACCAGCTTGAGAAGCGGAGTTTGGCCAGCGATTATTGTTTTGCACGGCTGTGTTGCGATAGAAGTATCTTGTATCTTAAAATACACGATACATTATCGAATGTATCGGAAATACAGATACAGATACTCGTCTTTCGAGACGTATCGCGATACAGATACAAGATACCCAAAGTGTATCTAAGATAGTATCTAAGATACATGTATCTTCGATACTGCCCAGCACTGGTTGTGCGAGAAGGCTGAGCGACAAAGTTCCTAGGGGAGGATCAGTACTATCTATCGCATAGACCATAAAATAACGAAAGCAACCACCACCACCACTACTGCCACCCGGTACGTAAGAGGGGTGCCGGCTGCTAGGTCCGTTCTTCCTTGCGTGGGTGCGGCGTGCAGCCTCATCCAAATAACGCTTCGGCCGTGACTAGGGCGCCTACATGTTTTAACGCGATAGCGTTATAGGAAAAGAAATACCCGTCTCTGTCAAAATTTAAAAAAAAGCTGCTTTTTCCTCAAACTTCTCAGGAAAGCTTCATGAAATCGGCTTTGGTGGTCAAGTTAGTTCGTTAATTTGAGTTGATGACAACACTGAAACCTATGGGTATTTTCCAAAGAATGGAATTTTCTTCGTTAGATCGGGAGCTTCGTAAAAAATAGTTTAATTATATCCAATTTTAACGGTGGTCACTATAAAAGCATCGGATACGTTATAAAAATCCACTATGTATTTATGTGACATGTGTGCTGCGAGAAACCTTCAGTCCAGCTGTTGGTTAGCCGGTGTGGTGCGACAGTGACTCCTCCCAAATCTGGGAGAGAGGGCTCAGTCCCCCGGCTTTAGAGTGTGGCAGGGGAGCACCGACCCTTTGCCACCCACCCTTGGTAAATACGCCTAAGACGATAGTAAGAAATTGGAAAAATTGGGGGATGCTTAAGCTTCGCCTTTAAGAGCTGAACGCGATAGCAATATCCTGCCCCTAGTGCGCACTTCGAACACTACGAGTGTT
Organism: Rhipicephalus sanguineus; assembly: GCF_013339695.2. Taxonomy (NCBI): domain Eukaryota; kingdom Metazoa; phylum Arthropoda; class Arachnida; order Ixodida; family Ixodidae; genus Rhipicephalus; species Rhipicephalus sanguineus. Next base: position 211,640,131 of record NC_051179.1, read on the forward strand.
GAACAGAATGCGCGCAATAAGGTGTGTGCCTTATGTAATGGGTAGCATGCTTTAAACCAGGAGGAATTATGCGCGAGAACCTTTTTCGAAGCTGCGATGCACCCACTACGTGGTCTTAAGGGAATACGCGCAGTAATGTGTGTGCCTTTTGTAATGGGTGGCTGTCTTTAAACTACCAAGTCGTTATGATGTTGATGACGACCGATGGCAATGTACGCTTGTACCACGCACTATTACTGCCATATTACATCTCGTAATGTGACACCTGTATACAGGACGCGTGTTTTTGGGAAGCATCAAAGTTACTTTCAGTGCAGCCCCAAGCAGAGGCGTTGCTGTGTGCTAGAACACCTGCTTGCCACGCAGACGACCTGGGTTCGATTCTCACTCGGACCCAACATTTTTATTGTTTATTTTATTTGCGGCTTTTTCGATTTTTCGGTCACGGACAAGATGATGATTTTTCGCTCACAACCAACGGTGCCGACGCCGACGGCGCAATTTCTGCGATACGAGCTCTTTAACGCTATCGCGTTAAAATTACATAGAGTCAGGGTAGTAGCTAACTCAGTTAGCACACGTCTTGGCGTAACTCAACAAAACGCTGGGATAAGGATACGCGGCCGCTGCAGCGAGCGAAGCGACGTTCGGGCTCTCTATCGCTTTGGTGCAAATTGAGCGGGTGAGAACATAGCACGTACCAAGTTATATCTTCTACATTTCACTTGCATCACCTGTACCACTAGGACAGTGCAGCATAAAGGCATCCAATCGTCTAAGTTGGAAATAATGAGAAAAGCGCTGTCTCCTACAAATTCCCTTACTGGTTGCATTTGTTCTGTTTGTTGTGGTAAGGCAACACATTCGTACAAATAATTCCCACGGCCCTTAGTACATTGGCCCAAGATGAGTCCATGGCGAAAACCACCTATTTCTTCTTTTTAACACGAGAGTGTTTTATTCTGGGGTCCATCAGATATTCACCGACTTATTTCCGTGATGGAAGTACGTCAGTATAACACAGATGACAAAGAAAATTTTCACTCATTTCTGAGACCTGGTAGTCAAACACACGACCTCTAGGTGCCTGGCGTTTTGCCCACTGCGCTAAGGACGCTCACGCACGAGGCTTCACAAACGCGTCTTATATATCTCACACCTTCTCCCTTTCACAGTGACCTCAATTGGCGGTGGCGGTATCACCGTCTGGCACCGGTGCCGTGAAGTAGTGCATCATGAGAGTAAGTAGCGCCGGCAGCGAACGCATCGGTAGTTTAAACTTTCGGTGCAGGACAGAAAAGCCAGCGGGAAGGGGAACGCCTTCCTGCGTTCGCGGCTCAAGCTACGAACTCTGCCTCTCGCGTTTCTGAAGCACGCTGTGGTATATGCATGAGCACAGGCGTAGGCATTGGCGTAGGTTACCGTATTACTGGGGAACGCACATTTTGGCGTATCTCTCCTCAAATGACGACGCTTTGAATTAGTACCCTATGGAATATCCGTTTTATTATGTGCTTGTTGAGGCCGCCTTTGCATGGCATTCCCAATATGTTGTGTCCAGGTGTGTGTTAAGTACTTCAGCTACTACGAGGGTTAAATCATGATATTTGGCCTCAGTCGTCGGGATAGAGATGTGTCACTAGGCGTCAACGTGGGTACATCCACATCAAACGGTGTTATAGCTATCACGCACCAATAGACATTGTGCGAGCTCCCATATATCAACCCACAATAAAAAATCAACTATACGTCTGTTAAGGTAATAATAATATCTGGGGTTTAACGACCCAAAGCCACGATATGATTATGAGAGCGCCGTAGCGGAGGGCTGCGGAAAGTTCGACCACCTGAGCTTCTTCAACCTGCAACCTAATCTAAGTACACGGGCCTCAAACGTTTCGCCTCCATCGAAAATGCGGCCGCCGCGGCCGGGATACGATCCCGGGACATTCGGGTCAGCAGTCGAGCGCCACAACCCCTAAACCACTGTGGCGGGCTACTCCTGTTAAAGGGACACTAAAGGCAAATATTAAGTCGATGTTGATTGTTGAAATAGCGCTCCAGAAACCTCGTAGTGCTACTTTTATGCCTATGAAGTGCTTATTTTTAAATAAAATCACATTTTAGTGGTCCGCATCGCGTTAGCGCACTTCAAATCACCCGCCCGAAACCAGTCACACGTCACTGCTGCCGTGCCCAACGTTGCCCGCCTTTACTGCGCGGCGGCGTGCACTGGCGGTGTGCGCCATTCGGGAATCCGGCAACATCACATGCATGCGGCATTTTGTGGAACTTTCTGTCAGAGCGACTTTCGCGAGCGTGCAAAACACACGCGGCAGTACGCGATACCGAAACTGCCACCGAGACGCGACCGCGTGAGCGAAGCAGGGCTGCGGGCGAAGCGCGCTTCGGCGAAAACTGAACCTTTGAACCACGCGCGCCGTTCCCCAGGGCAACGCCAAAGAGGTTCTTTTTTCCATGAATCAAACAGAAACGAACAAACAGCATTTTATTACGTCTCTTGATGCACGGAAGTTTCTTTTTTTATTGCTGCTAGTTTGATTACTAGTGATTAATTCTAGGCAGACTCTCATACGTCATCAGGATCATTTTGAAAATGTGCCGCTCGTGGCGCTCATCGTGTGATACATTTAGCTTAATTTCTCGGTAGTAAGGCACTGCTGTTGATAATATCGCCGTTTTAGACGTTATCATACATTGAGCTTTCACTCTGACATAAATTGTTATTTGCCTTTAGTGTCCCTTTAAGACACGGTTCACTTTCGTGTTATACGGATTCCTATGGCAGTAGAATGCACCATATTTTTTTTCTCAGTGCGATTGCATTGTGCGCCTCGAAAGCTTTCTGCGCCCAACTTGATGTTGCACAGTCTCCGGGATCGGAGGCCTGGCGAGCTTTCTTTATGACGTTGTTTTACAGTGCCTGCGGGATCGTGACAGCTATGACCAAACGACGATGCGATCGGATGATGTCAGATTGACGTCTTAAATTTTCCGATCTGTGACGTTATGATGGCGCCACATGATGATCATTTTTTACAGAAGGCTGGTTGGTCTGTAGCTCAAGTCCTTCTCGTCTGCTTTTTTTGTTACTTTAAAATACGGGTGTTTCTCCATGGCAGAAACCTGGAGAAGAACAAATAACCTCGAGAAGCTAAGGACCACTTCGTGTGCAATGTAGCGATAAATTACAGGCTAACTCTAGGAGATAGGAAGACAGGAGAGATCACAACAGAAAAAACCAAGGATAGCTGATGTCCTAGCAAAGATTAAAGGGCCCCTCACCAGGCCACATAGCAAATTTTAGTTAGAGGCTGGAAGTTGTTGTGTGCCGAATGAAGAGAAGTATGCCGTAAGAATTTTTCAAATCGGTTCATTACGAGCTGAGAAAAACAATAATTTGTAGCGGCGCGAAACCATGATGCGAGGAGGCGAGCTTCAAACCCTTGCCACTCGCCCCGTGTAGCCTTCGCAAGCCAAATCTCTTCCCTGCCCTCTTCACTTGACACATACGCGTCACCAAGTCATGCGCATGCATAATCACGTGCGCATGACGTGCCCGAGCACGCGAGCTGAGTTGCACGGCCGCTATACCTTTGTTTTTATGTAGCGGCCGTGGGCGTTTTGTCGGTGTTCTCTGTGGTGTACTGCCTGTTTCTGCAGGACGGGCATGAAAGTTGAGACATTTGTACGGGCACGAGAGTTAACGTTTACTTGGACGCGGTAGAATAAATGAGTGCTCGAACGCGCGAGAACATTACCTTCGTTTCCAGGGCTGGCGTCTGCTCGATGCGCTAACCGCGGGGACACGAACGCATGGGAAAGGGAGGCACATTAGCCCCGCATCTCGCTGCAATTCAAGAAGAAAAAAATGAAAAAGACGTACACATTCCCTTTGTGTGTCTCATTCTTTCGCTCAAGTTTTATTAATCTATTCAAGCAACAAATTACACGAACTACACATGTCGTGTCAAATAATTGTCGCAGTGTCCCGCGCTACTGTTGGCGACGTCAGAGCGCAGTCGTCTACGTAGAGGAGCGACGTCACGGCACTACCATCTACGTAGGGCCATTTTCTCATGTACGTCATCCCCTCATTCTCTAAAGCGCGCGCCCGCGAGAGGAAGGGCAAGCAGCGTTCACCTTGAAATTTGACCCATTTCCGCGGCGCGTAGCGTTTCAAATTTTGGCAGACGTGATCGTGAACGCCCAGTGTATGCATTGCGCTCGTTTGCTCAAAATTGTCAAACCTGGTGAGGGGCTCTTTAAGAGAAAAAATTACACCATCTCCCGCTAAAGGGGACCATGAGGCGATGCGAAGCCGGAGCACTTGCACGATCGCGTTCCGTTGGCGTTCGTTGGGCATGCTACCGACCTCGCGTCGTGGACCGCGAAGAGGGACGCTACGTGCGTCGTATCTTCCATCTAGCCTGGCCGTTAATTCTCACAGGGCGAGCGGGGAACGCGGTCGACAGGCGGGTGAGAGGGTAGCAGCGTAGGAGGGGAGAGAGAAGGGAAGGGGACGCGCATGCGCTCGAGCTCGTCGCGGCGTTGCTCAGGAGAGAATTTCGGCATGTCTAGCCCGCGTTTCAGAGGAAGAGTGGAAAGGGGGAGGGGAGAGTGGTATGGGAGAGGTGTATGGGAGAGGGAAGGGGAGAGGGTGAGTGGAGAGGAGGTGTGTGGAGAGGGTATGCGCATGCGCAGTAAGGGTGGTCACGCCGCACACCAGCACCACCACCACAACCACCACCACCGAATTGAGCTCCGCCTTAAGATACTTCGCATCTAAAAATATGCACCCACACAGGTGACGTCATGATACAGACAGAACACTGATGGTCAGTGGGAATGTCGGAACGTATACGAAGAGCTGTGAAGTACGCACTGGGAGGGTAAATGGTTGGGTTGAGCAACAAAACTAAGAAATCTGGAGACATAAAAAGGAACGAGCTCGCCCAGTATAGCGTGTATTAGAGATCATTGGAAGATGTCTTTGTCTTGCAGTAGACGCAAGACAATCTGATGATGGTGATGCCTTTAACCAGTTATGGAAGACCAGCTGTCTGAACAAGCAATCTGTGTAGAGCTGGTAGGTTAATTCACCTAACGTGTTGAGAAGGTTAGATCAGGATCCACAAGCAAATCGTTATTACTTAAGCGTTTTAAAACTGCACGTTCCCGCCGCGATGCGGGCGCTGTAACGCAAATAACCATCGTGAGGGCGCGGAAAAGTGCTTTCCAGCGCGCAACCTTGAACTTCGCAGTTTATAAAATGTATTTGTTTATTTCAAGACGTGTGACGTTAGTAGAAGTCAAGTATAGTGTTTAAGAGCTGCCAAGTTTTCGAGTCGTGAACATACAGGTACCCTGACATGTACTCACCAGTGCGGGCGGCATCAGTCGTTGGCAATTCAAAAGGCTTCGGTATGATTGTGATAGCCCTCCTACATGTAAAATGAAAACAGTCAGAAGAAATGTACAGTACGGTCCACTGTTAAAGGGAACACTCGAATGAGCACCTTTCATATTCCTGGCCCTCTAGTAGCCAGTGGATAGAGAAACACTGTTCATATTGTTGCGTGGTTTTACCTACGCTAAGAGGGCATAGTGGGCTATACCCTGAAAAGGGAGCTGAAAAAGAGGTGAAGTCGACGTTGTGTTGTGAGCTGTGCTGTGGCTTGATACTGACTCAGTATTGTATTTTCCCCGTAACATTTTACTGCACTAGTCTATCAAAAGAACTCAGAACTGTCAACTACCAGTAATCCTATGGAAATCTAAGGCGCCATGCTTTTGGAAGGGAACGAAACCCAAACATGCCATGCGCGCAAGTGTTCCCTTTAACAGTGGACCCGTCTGTACATGCTTGTGAATTTCTGTTGTAGTCTTCCATTTACCGCCTCCGTTTGAACGAAAAACAACCTTTTTCTGTTTGATTTTTCTTGACTTTAAAGGGGCCCTGCAGAACTTTTTAGCATGGTCAGAAAACGCTGCCGATCGCTAGTCGAGGCTCCTGAGAACACGCGAGACCAACATTATAGCGCCGCACGCTGCCTGCAATTTACAAATTATTTTCAAAGTCAGCAAGTAATCGTTCTCTTTTCTCTCTACAAATGATGCCATAAATCGACATTAACGCGCCATACTCCGGAACTCATGGCCATTTTCGTTTGGACATCGCGGGCTGCATAGTTACCGAGACCACCACGTACCTGCGCTCGCGCTCGCCATCACACTGAAAGTGGGCCGCGCGGGAAGACATTACGTCACGCGAGCGTGACATAACTTTTTTCCCCCGTGCCATCCCTCGCTGCTTAGCTCCCAGCGCTCTTGTCGGGACGCCAGAAGACAGAAAGCAATTACAGCGTGCGACAAATCTTTGTAACTACCCTCGTACTTGACAGATTCTAAAAGATCTTGCGGCGGTCGATTCGTGAAACAACAAACTTCTTTAATGAAACCATTCGATGGTTATTCGGAAAGGTGTTGCACGGCCCTTTTAAGAGTTTCCACAATTTTATGTTAACGTTCGCTCGAAGGAGCTTGGAGTATGGCTTCTGAAATCTATTGAAAACTTGCTGTATATTTCTTCTCTTTCTCTAGAAACCGCTTTGGTAATAAATGTAGCACCAAGGCTGGGCACTATCGAAGATAAGTGTATCTGAGATATCAGGTTTTTCTTGCGTATTTTATATGTGTGTTCAAGATACCTTCGACAGATAGGGTTACGAGTAAGTGTATTTCCGATACATCGTACGAAGTATCGTGTATTTTAAGATACGATACACGTTTCCCACGTGTGACGAAGGCCATTTAGCAATTTGAGGCAGTTCGACTTTATTTGTAATAGTAATTGTTGGGGTTTTACGTCCCAAAGGCATCGTATGCATGCGAGGGACGCCGTAGTGGAAGGCGCCGGAAATTTGCACCATCTGGTGTTCTCTAACGTTCACCTAAATCTAGGTACATGGACCTCCAGCATTTCACCTCCACGGAAATGCGGCCGCCACGGCCGGGATTCGAACCCGTGACATTCGGTTCAGCACCATGTTGTTTATTTTCACGTTCCGGGCTGAGTCAAGGAACCGAGGAAGAAGAGAGCAAATAGCACGAGAGGCGGGGACGCTCTGAACTGAAGGGAGAGAGCTTCCAAGCTCAGCTCAAATAAAATGGAGCTTTTACCTTGTGCCTTTATGAGGGAGTTGAGTCTGATCGCAGTGTCTGCAACGCCACCGTTTAAAAATTTAGTGCCGAAGAACCGGGAGTGAATGCCAGGAACAGGCGGACGGCTACCAGTCAACTGCACAGGTATAGACCGACTGGACTCTAAGCGGACGTTGCAGCAAACACAGAACACGAGGATTATAAACAGGGCAAGTGGTTTCCCCGCTAACGACTCTACATCTTATCACCTGTTCGTTCCCTGTATGTAAGGCTGAAGGCTATCAGCGACGAGCTTAAGAACTTGAACAACGATATCGAGCAGCATACTCCTGTCGAAGAGTTCGAGGCCGAGTATAAAGCCGTCCTGGAATATGAAGGCAATTCTACGCGGATTTTCGCAGAAGTACTCAGTAAGAACGATCGCATGCTGCAGTCGTCGACACTAACTGAAGGAATGGCCGCCTAATCAGTCGCAGCACCATTATACCGGACTGGATTCAAAATGTTTAAACTGACAATAGTTCCTTTCTCTGGGGACCTACGCAAGCGGAACGAATTTTGGGGACAGTACGACCAAAAGTTTCACAGTAACGTCCGCATCATGGCCACAGAGACGTTCCATTACCTACGACTGCATCTGAAAGGAGACGCGGCACCAGTAATTGACGCTGCATCAGTAACTGCGGGCCTTCCGACGACTGAGAGTTGCTACAACGACGCCATCACCATGCTAGAGAAGCGCTTTGAGGACAAGACGCGCCTGGAGCAGGACTATTTTGCGAAACTCTCGATGTTCAGCCATGTTCGTTCATCAAATGACACAAAAGCCCTACGCAACTTGTACGACCAAGTTCTCGTCAATATCCGAGGACTCGAGAGTCTGGGTGTGCAGAAGTCATTCTTCTCATCTATGCTTTGCGACATTCTACTTCGCGCTCTTCCACGGGCGTAGTCGTCCAGTATCAACGATCCTGTGCCGTCCAGGTAGCACGTGAATTGAGAAGTGATGCTACACCCGTGGTACTAGATGGTCTGCTTAACTTCCTTTGCATTCAACTGAAAAGCTTAGAGAAGAGCGACTTAAAGGACGCCAGAGCTCGAGAACTGGGAACAACCCCCCGTGGCAAGTCAGTTGACGTATTCTCGCCGTGCGAAACCTACTTCATCTGTGCTTCAAAGGAACTCAACTAGGGAACCAATAAAGGACAACTGCGTCTTCTGCTAGTCCAGCTAACACAAATCTGAATTGTGCACAGCTGAGTTACCGCTGACGCAGAAGAAAGAACAACTGTCCAATGAGATTAGATGTTTCCGCTGCACCACCAAAGGACACCGGGCACGGGGCTGCAAAAGGAAGGTCTCTTGCTCGAGATGCCAAGCTCGACACGCTACAAAGATGTGATCCCGACAGATGTTCGCGGAAGACGGACTATTTCAACAAGAACGACGAAGAAAACAAGGACAGTCAGCGCATCACTTGGAAAGTGATCACCAAATAAATGTTCCTTCGCATGCGTATTTCTCCAGACTTTCCGAGCATGGGCCATAAAGGCTAACACCTACCGCCACATACGAGGAGTGTTTGATGGTGCCAGTCCGCGGACCTCCGTCACTGATGCTTTCCAAGCACCTCCAGCTGAAAAGCATCGGAACAACTCAGCAGTGAACATTTTCGCGAGTGGATCAGGCCAAGAGACTAAGAGGTGGCGAATCGTAGAACTGCGACTGGGAAGTAAGTTTTCTGATGAGGAGCAACCGACCTCCCACACTTGTGCCAGGACATCCAAGAGACAGCAATGGACGTAGCCTTCGTTGTGTCTTTCAAGAAGCTTGGAAACAATGTCGCCGATGAGCTGGCACACCCATCTGTCACCACTAAGAGTGGTATCGCGTACTTATCGCTTGCGATCAGATGCAGAAATATTGGCCGGCGAAGTTCAAAGATGCGAATGCAGTTGCTTTCGCATCTTGAAGCTTGAATCGTTGATTGCACTGAACTACAAGCTTGGGCGGCCCTACCAGGGGAGCACATCGCACTTGATGTCTCGACTAACTGCTTCACGGAGGATGGTGTGCGTGGTCGAAGTTTAAACTACCGATTCCGACGAGTTCCTGCGTTCCATTTGGGAACTTGAGAGCATAGCAATTACAGACACAATAGGCAAGTCACCTGAAACGAGCAAGACCATGATACATTTAAAAAAAAAACCACTAGCTTTCTCAACGGATGATATAAAGTGGACCTGCCTTGGAAGAACGGATTCGAACTTGCACGCAACAGGCAAGTCACCATTACTCGACTGGAAAAGCTTGTGAGCCGCCTAAACGCCAAGAAGGGACTGCTCCAAACGTATAACCGTACCATAAGAGAGTACTTGCGTAAGGTGGCTATTAGGGCGAGTTGGTAAATAATCCTAACACAGCGCACAGACGAACACAGAAGAATAAGGAAAGAACCGACGACATGAGCTCTGACAAACAACTGAAATTTGTATTCACCAAACACATATAAATATAAACATTGATGAGCGTCACATGAAGAAAGATGTGCGTATCAAGGTTGCACTGTTATGACATTATGCGCGAGTTAGGCAATACATCATATCACACAGCCTAAGAGGCATCTAAAATGCGAACCTCATATTCCTGAAGAATAATTGAGGCATGGCTATTACACCCACTTGCCCCCTTCATGATGGGGAATGCTTCGATGATTTAAGTGACGGTGCGATCTTGATGTCTGTATATGACGCTTGTTTCTTTGTTTTTCTTTTGTTTTTGTGTTTTTGTTTCAGTGTGTTCTGCCCGCAGTACTTGCGGGCAGGACACGCTGAATTCGTCAGTGACGTACCTTCTGACGTGACGAGTTCTATTGTATGTCGCACAAGGAAGTCATACGTGAACAAGCGCTGATTCGAGCGGTGTTTCACGGTTCATCACATGCCAAAGGATGCACGTCACTTAACGACTGCCTTCAAAAAGGTTATAACTTGTATCAAGACCTTGTGCAAATTCTGTTACGCTTCAGAAAGCACCCAGTGGCAGTGATCGCAGTTATAGAAAAGGCATTCTTTTAGATGTTGATACGGGAAGAAGACAGAGATGCTATCCGTTACTCTGGTCTGCTGAAGATTTATCCAAGGCCGGCTTTCTCCGCGTGGCGGCAGCTTCAGACTAATTCATTCCGCTGTCTTTTCAATCGTCACCTTTTCCGCTCCACACAATATCTGTCATACTGTCCCCACAGTTGTGGTACGCCCACAGTGCATCACTGAACCTGGGAATGTGCACATCCACCAGGCTATCACCCTATTCCTTCAACCTCACATTCTTCCTGGGAGACTGCGTTAGCCAGCTCAGAGGCGCGCGACGAGCGTCAGCCTATACAGTGAACAAGTGGAGTGGAACGAGCCAATGGGGCACTAAAATAAGGGCTCCACCCTACGAAAAAGCTAGCTCATACATCTACCAATAAATGTTTTTCCATCTCTCTTTGAATAGCCTTTCACTGCAGGTTAATAATATCTGGGGTTTTACGTGCCAAAACCACGATATGATTATGAGGCACGCCGTAGTGGGCGGCTCCGGAAATTTCGACCATCTGGTGTTATTTAACGTGCATTGACATTGCACATGACACGGGCTCCTACCATTTCGCCTCCATCAAAATGCGACTACCGCGGCCGGGATCAAACCCGCGACCTTCGGGTCAGCAGCCGAGCACCGTAACCGCTACACCACCGCGGCGGACATTCGCTGCAGCTTTGACAAGTGCTTGTAATATGTGATCTGTATTAGAGAAATTAACATTCATTCATTAAACTATCATCCCCCCTCTCTCCCATTCCACGTGTAGGGTAGCCAACCAAGCCAGTGCTTGGTTAACCACCCTATCCTTCCCTTCGTTTGTCTTCCTCCCTCAGCATAACATAACCAAATTCATTGTCGCAATCCAGAAAATGCATACTGCGGCATTAGTAAACACGGCAAGCAAGAATTGCCGATCGTGCCTGCGTTGAACCTTACGATCCCTCCTGCCACGTCGACTGTTGCACACTGACAATATGATATGCTGTTGCAACGCCGAAAAATAGAAAAAAATGTGTCATTTTAATAGATTTTTCAAAACTAGGGAGGGCTCTCAGTGGGAATAAAGTACAGGAGAGCTATACTCTAGCCTACATGGTAGTGGTTCAGACTTTCTCCTCGTGCTAAAGAGAATAATTGAAACAGACAGACGAACCCAACGAATAACATATGTCGCCGTCGTCTCTCTGTCGGAGTTGTCTTTTGCAGACGGCTAAACCACGAATGTCGGAGAAAAAACTTTCATGGGAACTTTTAACGTCCAACAGCTCCAACAGTGGTACTATGCTGAGGAATTCAGTAATGTATCAATGTATCTAAAGATACAAAAGACAACGTCTGGGTATCTTCTATTGTATCTTGATACAATCTTATAGTACCTTTGTCCAGCCTAGCTGTGTCGCACGTACTTCTTTGGTTTTTTTCAACCTAAACAGCAATATTTGGGCTCAGCCTCCGCGCCGTAACGCTGCACTCATATAAAGAGAACGCAGTGCAGCGTTTTGCTGGCAGAAGAGTGTGAAAGTTAAAAAAAAAAACATCACGTGAATGTAGGTGTGCTTGCCAATACCATTGCGAATTAGCTACTGATTTTTACATTTTTTTTTCTGACTGCGCCCTGATACAGTACAATTTGCAAATCTGATGAACAGAACGCAGCTGAGGCATAAAAGGATACGCACTCCCCGCTAATCCAACTTGGGGGATGAGCCATGCTGACGTAAGCATTTTTCGCAAGTAAGGTACATTAAACCTCAGGTACTTACTTATGCTACTCCATTTTCTCAAAGCTTAATCACCATCGTTATCAATGAGAACTCACCTCCAGCAATGAGCAAAACACCGCTCAGCCGTAAAACGACTTCCATACTTTCGACTGATACGGACGTGCTGTAGGGGCCACGAGCAGGGCGCACGTGTATATTGCTGGCGCTTGGGCAGAGAATGATTGATAGTGTACTGTTCATTATTATCGGGACTGTAGTCTTCTTTCTTGAATATATTTCTCCCCATATGAATTGTTGGCTTATGCAAAAACACGCACGGAGAATATTGTCTTCCGCGGAATGTTCGAAAAGAAAAGAACTACTCTTTGTCAATCACGCTATGCGTCTGCATCATAGCGCTTACGAGATCCCATTAATATTTGTACTCGTGCGGAAAGAAATTTAAAAACTGGGGGACACTTGAGCTTCGCCTTCAGGAGTAGACCGCGATAGCCTAATCGGGCCGCGTTCGCATAGCCTTCTCAACAGCTAGCCAGGCTTCGCTTTTCGGTGGACACCCCAGCCGTGCCGCATGGAAAGGAACGTCTCTGCACGTAACATAGGCCCTTTCAAATGATCATAGAATGCCTACTGCAAGTACAGTTGCGAATTGTCCACTACGCCATAATTCTACCTTTTGCCTAATCGTAAAGCGCACCTGCGCATCTGGCTACTTTGTTGATGCTGTTGCTTATGATGACTATGCCTGAGCGCTTTGTTATGGGTAGATCTTCAAACTACCCACTCGTTGCGCAACTTATACACCTTTAATTGACACTTCGCGCACTAATTAGCATTTATATAGTGTTTTTTGCAAGGTGACTTCCAGCAGCGGCGTGACTCTGTGGTAGAACACTTGCTTGCCACGCACAAGGCCTGGGTTCGCTCCGTCTCGAGCCGATGATTTTTGTAATGTTTACTTATTAAAGACGATAGTCTTTCTTCGGATACTTAAACGGAGAAATTTTCGTCTGTCTGTCTGCATTTCTGTTTGTCGGCACGTCACTCGATTCAGCGACCCGGCCAAAGTTTAGGCTGATGCCTAAAGACCACCTAACGTGAACTGTTGTATGAGATAATACTTTCAGCGTGGTCGATTAAAAAACAAATATTACGCATATCTGAGGCGCAACATCATTACCTAGGTATTATGCAGTGTGTTCCTTTATTACAAAATCTATAGATACGTAATTCTAAAGATCCTAGCGCTCAAAGAAGCGAGACGCAATGCACAAAAAAAGCCTCTTCCCAGCGATTTCACTACGACGCTATGGTGCTGCCACCTGGCAGCATATGCCGGGAGTTCCGAAGCCGATGTTTCCCGATAGCGCGGCAGATGGCGTCCATATGTCACGCAGTGCCTCTTCTGTTTTATCAATGCGAAGCGGCCGATTCAACGTAGAGGAGGCGCTGTCTGAGGCAAGGCAAAAGGTAAATGGCCGCTTGGTGAAGTGCAACCCACTCTGCTAGACATGCCCAGACAACGCACGGAAAAGACCGACGACCAAATCGCAGCGGAGAAGCGCCGTCGTGCCGACGCCCGTCATCTGAAGCGTGCCCAGGAAACGTTCGAGCAACGAGCCCAGCGGCTAGCGAAAGATCGTGAGTCGAGGTGCACCCGGAAACAATAGGCTACAGACCAGTTGCGCGACGCGCGAGTCGTCAGCGACCGAGAGGCTAAGCGAGCGTACCGGGCGGCGGAAGAGACGCCCGAAGCTCGTGTCGAACGGGTAACCAAGGAACACTTTGCACAGCGGAAACGCCGGGAAGCAGAAACTCCAGAATTTGGTTCCCAAAGGCGTGCAAAAGACCGCGAAGCCAAGCGAGCCCGCCTTGAGACAGAGGAAACGCCAGAAGCGCATGCGGCGAGAACCCTCAAATACCGGGAGGCCAAGCAAGCCTACCGGGTCTCACAAATAGTTCTTCTTTGCAAACTATCATGCTATACAGTACCGCGCGCGACCCAAACATTGCTGACATGTCGTGGAAGTACGAACACATGGCATGCCAGCAGTGATAATGCGGTAAAATTAAATCTGTTCAAGCAAACCTCCACTGCATTTATCATGCGAGGACGGAAATGGTTTGACAACAGGATCATGGGTGGCCACGGTTGCGACCAGGAGTCATGTAGTACGGCCGGCTAAAAACTATCGTCTTTCGACGACATTTGCAGCGAAGCACGCAGACACGCGGCCAATTTTTTGCATCGATTTCGATTTTTCGGTCGCAAACAATTATGACTTTTCGTTCGCAACCAACGACGCCGACAGATCGTGGGCATGAAAGCGATTGATTTTTCGAAGTGAGCGTCCCTGCAACGAAAATTCGATGCTCAAGCTACGTGTAACATGAAAGCTGCCATAGAAATCGAAACGGCGATTTACGCATATTTTGTGCGAAACATGAAATTTGATATATCCGCAGTTTTGTACACGCACGGGAATGAAGAAACGGGTCTAATAGCTTAGGCCTGGCATATCGATCATAGTGGTAGCGCATGCCTGAGCCAACCGTCGTCTTCTCTCTTGTGTCCGTCTTTTGCACGCCCTGTCTGTTTTACTATGAAATATTGTTTCTGAACTTCCCTAGATTTTATGAAAACCTTACACTAGATATACCCGTGCTTGCAACTACCATGAGCGCATTCGAGCCTGTAATTGACTGAACGTTCTAACCAGGTTACATTGTGAAAACTGACAGGGACCCTTACGTATTCGCCTAAGACGACTTGTAAGCGAAATGCGTCATCACAATGGTAAACATTATCGGAGAACAAGAGGACGCGTGAGTTTTTGCACCGCGCGCCGCGCTATGAAGGCCGCCGTCTTTGTTCATGCTGTGGCTGATGATTGTGATTGTGATCATGATGAATTCCAGGTTTTCAATCACCTACTCTTTACGCAATTCACACGGTGTCAGGCGTGGTGAGATTCTATAATTGTGCAACGCAATATGAGAATATTTATGTGACACCTCGCTTGGCATGACGAATGTATTGGGTGTTTTGCGACAGCGACTTCAAACACTGGCGTGGCTTCCTGGTTAAATACATGACTACTAAGCAGACTGCCTCGGTTCAAATCCGGCTCGAACCCTGATCTTTATTATAGTTACATGATCTGTTGCTCCGCATGCCACGGTTTCAGCAGCGGAGCTGTTTATGGCAGCCGTTGCATGCAATTCGTCAACAGAAAACTGTCGTTATCATAAACCGGCACGAGCTATCTTGGTCCTCTTCTGTTCTGACGCTTCACTCCCAAAATACGGGCGCCTATTTGTCCAGCATGGGCATGGGATAACTCTGATGGTTGAAAGAAAAAATGCAGAGAGAGAGAGAGAGAAAGAAGAAGAGAAAGAAGGAGAAAAGAGAGAGAGAAAATGAGATAGAAAGAGAGAGAAAGAGAGAAATTCTTGGCCAAAAAAAGTCTTGACGAGGCGGGACTCGAAGGCGAGCATCGTACCCACTCTGCTATCCAGCCACACTAGCAGAGTGTAACATAGCCTTGTATAGCAAAGTATAGCAAGGGGGTGAGAAAAGGAATTCAGGGTGAGGAGGACAGATCTGAGGAGGAAGGAAAGAAGGACGTGAGATAATAAAGCATATATAGCAGATAGCAAAGGAAAGACAGACAGAAATAAAAAGAAATAAAAATAGAGAAAATTAAGGAAAGACAGAGAAAGAAAGCGTTAGAAAGAAAGAGGGAGCGAGAATATGAGACAGAGAGGCAGAAAAAAGTGAAGAAAGAAAAAAAAAACGATATGAAGACCGAGAAAGAGAGGGAAACAAATAGATACAGAAAGAAAAAAATGGAAAGAGAAACCCATAAATGAGATAACACAGAGAAAGAAAAGAACGCCAGGCCTGCGCCGAAACCGCAGCACAGTCACAGCGAAAGCTGGAAGAGCGGCGTATCTAGAGCCCGTTAAGCTCTCTTGGGGCTACAATACAAGTACACTAGAAAGGTACCCACTACGCCATAAATCACAATTTTTGTGAAGTTGGGAAGCACCTACTAAGCCATTATTCGTCATTCTGTGGAGAAGCGAGGCACCAGCTACACGTCTGTAATGCATTATGTGCACTTTGTTGACGCGGCGACTGATGACGATGAAGAATTATGGCTCAGCCCTTTGTAATGGGTTCGAATCTTTAAACGGCCCACCAGTTATGTAATTTGCATTGGGTGACGACCGGTCGCTATTTCCCTCTCCCGTCATGCTGTATAACATACCTTGACGTGGGAGAGAGACGAGGGGGGGGGGGCGAAGAACTTGCTGAGACCCCGAGGAAATGGATCATGCGCTTATGGGCTTCCTTGGCAACCAATACAAGTGCACTTGCGAGCAACCCACTACGCTATAAATCATTGTAATTTTACTGAGGCCCCGAGGAAGTGGATCATGCGCTTATGGGCTTCCTTGGCAACCAATACAAGTGCACTTGCGAGGAACCCACTACGCTATAAATCATTGTAATTTTTGAGAAGTAGGGCAGCAGGCACTGTGCCATTCTTCATTCTACGGAGAGCGTTGGTACCTGCTAAACCCATGTAAGGCATTATGCGCACTTTGTTGATGCTGTGCCTGATGACGATGAAGAGTTATCGCAGAGTCCTTTGTAATGGGTTGGAAGCATTCAACAATCTACTCGTTGCGCAATTCGCATTGTGTGACGCCTGGTTACAGAATTCACGTTGTGCGACGCTTGGTGCTTATTTTACCCTTCTACCACGCTATATTGCATATGCTAATGTGATTCCTTCCCGACATGAAGCCTGTATAGGACCTTTTTGCTAAGCAGTTTCAAGCAGCTGCATGGCTCAGAGGTTGAATACTTGGCTCCCGCGCAGAGGGCCCAGGTTGGAACCTCGTTCCATCCTGAATTTTTTTTTCTTATTTCGTTTTTTTTCTTATTTCGAGCGATACTGGTTACGGACACCGGCGGCGGCGGCGGCGGCGGACAACTAAGGCGCCAAAAACGGCCGGTGAAATGATCTCATAACAGCTTTCGCTGTAAAAGAAAGAGAGAAATAAACAAAAGCTACAAAGGCCACGCCGCTCCGCTGTTCCTTCAGTCTTGGCACCACTAGCACTAGTGCGAAGCTCTCGCCTTTTTCGAGGCCACCCATCTCGACGTATGTAAGGCTTTCACCGCATAATGTCCCTATCGCACCTACAATATTGTCACTAATGGAAGCAGTAGGTGCAGGTCGCAAGCCTCACTGTAGAGAAGGGGGAGAAAGAACAAGATTATATATATATATATATATATATATATATATATATATATATATATATATGGAACATCCCATGTTTTCCTTACCCTTCCCACTACTTCACATTGCCCCCATTTTTACGGTACGCCGACCGTTACTTCGTGCAAAGCAAGCAGAAAAATATCATGATAATGAACCGGCACGCGAATGCTTCGCCATCCTCTTTATCGTCGACGTCTTCTGCATTTTCTGCTTCGTTGCCAGGGCACCTGCGCCGATGTCTCTGGCGCAAGTGGAGGGGAGAACGAGCACAAAGAGAGAGAGTGAGAGAGAGCAAGAAATACTTAGAAAGAAAGAGAGAGAGCAAAACAGACAGAAAGGGTAGAGAAAGAGAAAAAGATAGAACACAGAGAAAGAAATCGAGAGCGAAAGAGATAGAAAGAAACAGATACAAAAAAGATAGCAAAAACTTAGGACAGCTCCGTACTACTGGTGCCAAGCCTGAAAAAACAGCGGAGCAGGGCAGCCTTCCTTGTTTCTGTCCATTTCTATATTTTTCTGTTTTTTATATATAGTCTTGTGTTGTCTTTTTACTTCTTTCTTTCTCTATCTTCCTCGCTCTCTATATCGTTTTCGTCTTTCTTCCCTTTCTCTCTTTATCTAAATTTCTCGCTTCCTCTTTTTTTGCTATCTCTTTCTCTCTTTCTTTATTTTCTCCTCTGTTTCTTTCTGTGACATGGTTTACTCACCGCCCTCCGTCTTTACCTCCTCATCGCCCTCACATCTGTTCTACCCACCAAAGCTTTCCTTTCCCACCCCTCGCTATACACTCTAAGAAAAAAAAGCGGTATGCGTGACTCTTTTCGGAGAGTTCTGACTTGCCACATATAGGACTCTCTTTAGTCACGGTGACTCTCTTGGTGGGCCAGGGTCGGCTCGCTCTAGGAGACTCCCCTGACCCTCTAGGAAGAGTGGAAAGACTCTCATCCGAAGGATCACGTTACCACTTATAGGGAGTCAGACGACTCTTGCCGGTAACACTCCTTCGGGGGTCAAGAGACCCACACCGAAGCGTCAAGCGACTCTACGAGTATTTTAAGCTACTCATTTGACCCTTGCTCTACTTTTGCGCGACTACTGTTGAAAATAGTGGAGTATTCAATTTAAGCAAGTCGAATAATACTTGCCGTTCTGCCCAGCGACTGCAAAAAAAGAATAGCTCAGTTTTATCATTATTTTAATAAAACTCGTCAAAACAACACATATTTTCCAGCAGTTACATAGAAAGCGCGAAAAGATGGTGTGTGGTTTCCAATTAAGAAGTTTGGGTATTCCTCATTTACATGCTTCCATGAGTACAGCCAAGTAAAATGTGTGACTGATGTGCATAGTGCCATATGGTGCAAAATAAACTGCAGAAATGGGCATCATGTTTCAATCTTTATTCCTTATGATTAAGAATAAATCAAAAAGTGGTGACGGCTGGAGGCATCAGACTTCTGGCTTGATAGGTTGTCACTCCTGTTCAGCGTGAGCACCATGAAAAGCGGTATCTGAAAAGTAGAACGTGATATTATGATGAGAAAATGAAATTGCAGTAGAGGTTTGCAAAACCTACAAAATAAGTGGTTCACATAGACACAATGAAGGCTCACAACAAAACAACAAATGCAAACAAGTATGGTAAGGAACCAAGTTTTTTGCCGTTATCGTGTAAAGCACAACTTGCAAATAGTAGCTTTTGTAACACGTCACTTGGCGACAAACTTGTAGCACAAGATGATGTGAGCCTCTTTTAAACAACAAACGAAATTGGCTTAGGTCCTTTGCGTGGGTGCCACTCACCTCTTTTCCTACGTCGTCTTGTCCAACCAAAAGAAATGTAGGACTACGTGCCTCGTTGACAGGGCGAACGCCGCTGTTGATTTTCCCATCACGAGCGGTGAGGCGCCAGACCAGGGCGGCACCTTCGTTTCCCCAAGTGTGGCTGTCAACTGGAGTGAAGAGGCGGGAGAAGTAATCCGGGATTCTGGGAATAACCAAAACACACACATTGATTATTTGTATTTAAAACCACCCTTTGTTCCACACACCGTTATTGTACACACATCTGCCACAAGTGTCAAGTTGAAATTGCGCAACGAAAACAAATTTTCACGTAAAAGGCAGCGGGAACCTCGACTCGCAATAGGCACTGGCTATACACGAATGAAAGCACTTCTTTCCTATTATTCAAGAACCCTATCTGTCGAAGGTATCTTGAACACACATATAAAATACGCAAGAAAAACCTGATATCTCAGATACACTTATCTTCGATAGTGCCCAGCCTTGGTGCTACATTTATTACCAAAGCGGTTTCTAGAGAAAGAGAAGAAATATACAGCAAGTTTTCAATAGATTTCAGAAGCCATACTCCAAGCTCCTTCGAGCGAACGTTAACATAAAATTGTGGAAACTCTTAAAAGGGCCGTGCAACACCTTTCCGAATAACCATCGAATGGTTTCATTAAAGAAGTTTGTTGTTTCACGAATCGACCGCCGCAAGATCTTTTAGAATCTGTCAAGTACGAGGGTAGTTACAAAGATTTGTCGCACGCTGTAATTGCTTTCTGTCTTCTGGCGTCCCGACAAGAGCGCTGGGAGCTAAGCAGCGAGGGATGGCACGGGGGAAAAAAGTTATGTCACGCTCGCGTGACGTAATGTCTTCCCGCGCGGCCCACTTTCAGTGTGATGGCGAGCGCGAGCGCAGGTACGTGGTGGTCTCGGTAACTATGCAGCCCGCGATGTCCAAACGAAAATGGCCATGAGTTCCGGAGTATGGCGCGTTAATGTCGATTTATGGCATCATTTGTAGAGAGAAAAGAGAACGATTACTTGCTGACTTTGAAAATAATTTGTAAATTGCAGGCAGCGTGCGGCGCTATAATGTTGGTCTCGCGTGTTCTCAGGAGCCTCGACTAGCGATCGGCAGCGTTTTCTGACCATGCTAAAAAGTTCTGCAGGGCCCCTTTAAAGTCAAGAAAAATCAAACAGAAAAAGGTTGTTTTTCGTTCAAACGGAGGCGGTAAATGGAAGACTACAACAGAAATTCACAAGCATGTACAGACGGGTCCACTGTTAAAGGGAACACTTGCGCGCATGGCATGTTTGGGTTTCGTTCCCTTCCAAAAGCATGGCGCCTTAGATTTCCATAGGATTACTGGTAGTTGACAGTTCTGAGTTCTTTTGATAGACTAGTGCAGTAAAATGTTACGGGGAAAATACAATACTGAGTCAGTATCAAGCCACAGCACAGCTCACAACACAACGTCGACTTCACCTCTTTTTCAGCTCCCTTTTCAGGGTATAGCCCACTATGCCCTCTTAGCGTAGGTAAAACCACGCAACAATATGAACAGTGTTTCTCTATCCACTGGCTACTAGAGGGCCAGGAATATGAAAGGTGCTCATTCGAGTGTTCCCTTTAACAGTGGACCGTACTGTACATTTCTTCTGACTGTTTTCATTTTACATGTAGGAGGGCTATCACAATCATACCGAAGCCTTTTGAATTGCCAACGACTGATGCCGCCCGCACTGGTGAGTACATGTCAGGGTACCTGTATGTTCACGACTCGAAAACTTGGCAGCTCTTAAACACTATACTTGACTTCTACTAACGTCACACGTCTTGAAATAAACAAATACATTTTATAAACTGCGAAGTTCAAGGTTGCGCGCTGGAAAGCACTTTTCCGCGCCCTCACGATGGTTATTTGCGTTACAGCGCCCGCATCGCGGCGGGAACGTGCAGTTTTAAAACGCTTAAGTAATAACGATTTGCTTGTGGATCCTGATCTAACCTTCTCAACACGTTAGGTGAATTAACCTACCAGCTCTACACAGATTGCTTGTTCAGACAGCTGGTCTTCCATAACTGGTTAAAGGCATCACCATCATCAGATTGTCTTGCGTCTACTGCAAGACAAAGACATCTTCCAATGATCTCTAATACACGCTATACTGGGCGAGCTCGTTCCTTTTTATGTCTCCAGATTTCTTAGTTTTGTTGCTCAACCCAACCATTTACCCTCCCAGTGCGTACTTCACAGCTCTTCGTATACGTTCCGACATTCCCACTGACCATCAGTGTTCTGTCTGTATCATGACGTCACCTGTGTGGGTGCATATTTTTAGATGCGAAGTATCTTAAGGCGGAGCTCAATTCGGTGGTGGTGGTTGTGGTGGTGGTGCTGGTGTGCGGCGTGACCACCCTTACTGCGCATGCGCATACCCTCTCCACACACCTCCTCTCCACTCACCCTCTCCCCTTCCCTCTCCCATACCACTCTCCCCTCCCCCTTTCCACTCTTCCTCTGAAACGCGGGCTAGACATGCCGAAATTCTCTCCTGAGCAACGCCGCGACGAGCTCGAGCGCATGCGCGTCCCCTTCCCTTCTCTCTCCCCTCCTACGCTGCTACCCTCTCACCCGCCTGTCGACCGCGTTCCCCGCTCGCCCTGTGAGAATTAACGGCCAGGCTAGATGGAAGATACGACGCACGTAGCGTCCCTCTTCGCGGTCCACGACGCGAGGTCGGTAGCATGCCCAACGAACGCCAACGGAACGCGATCGTGCAAGTGCTCCGGCTTCGCATCGCCTCATGGTCCCCTTTAGCGGGAGATGGTGTAATTTTTTCTCTTAAAGAGCCCCTCACCAGGTTTGACAATTTTGAGCAAACGAGCGCAATGCATACACTGGGCGTTCACGATCACGTCTGCCAAAATTTGAAACGCTACGCGCCGCGGAAATGGGTCAAATTTCAAGGTGAACGCTGCTTGCCCTTCCTCTCGCGGGCGCGCGCTTTAGAGAATGAGGGGATGACGTACATGAGAAAATGGCCCTACGTAGATGGTAGTGCCGTGACGTCGCTCCTCTACGTAGACGACTGCGCTCTGACGTCGCCAACAGTAGCGCGGGACACTGCGACAATTATTTGACACGACATGTGTAGTTCGTGTAATTTGTTGCTTGAATAGATTAATAAAACTTGAGCGAAAGAATGAGACACACAAAGGGAATGTGTACGTCTTTTTCATTTTTTTCTTCTTGAATTGCAGCGAGATGCGGGGCTAATGTGCCTCCCTTTCCCATGCGTTCGTGTCCCCGCGGTTAGCGCATCGAGCAGACGCCAGCCCTGGAAACGAAGGTAATGTTCTCGCGCGTTCGAGCACTCATTTATTCTACCGCGTCCAAGTAAACGTTAACTCTCGTGCCCGTACAAATGTCTCAACTTTCATGCCCGTCCTGCAGAAACAGGCAGTACACCACAGAGAACACCGACAAAACGCCCACGGCCGCTACATAAAAACAAAGGTATAGCGGCCGTGCAACTCAGCTCGCGTGCTCGGGCACGTCATGCGCACGTGATTATGCATGCGCATGACTTGGTGACGCGTATGTGTCAAGTGAAGAGGGCAGGGAAGAGATTTGGCTTGCGAAGGCTACACGGGGCGAGTGGCAAGGGTTTGAAGCTCGCCTCCTCGCATCATGGTTTCGCGCCGCTACAAATTATTGTTTTTCTCAGCTCGTAATGAACCGATTTGAAAAATTCTTACGGCATACTTCTCTTCATTCGGCACACAACAACTTCCAGCCTCTAACTAAAATTTGCTATGTGGCCTGGTGAGGGGCCCTTTAATCTTTGCTAGGACATCAGCTATCCTTGGTTTTTTCTGTTGTGATCTCTCCTGTCTTCCTATCTCCTAGAGTTAGCCTGTAATTTATCGCTACATTGCACACGAAGTGGTCCTTAGCTTCTCGAGGTTATTTGTTCTTCTCCAGGTTTCTGCCATGGAGAAACACCCGTATTTTAAAGTAACAAAAAAAGCAGACGAGAAGGACTTGAGCTACAGACCAACCAGCCTTCTGTAAAAAATGATCATCATGTGGCGCCATCATAACGTCACAGATCGGAAAATTTAAGACGTCAATCTGACATCATCCGATCGCATCG
Source organism: Rhipicephalus sanguineus (assembly GCF_013339695.2). NCBI lineage: Eukaryota > Metazoa > Arthropoda > Arachnida > Ixodida > Ixodidae > Rhipicephalus > Rhipicephalus sanguineus. Next base: position 211,663,385 of record NC_051179.1, read on the forward strand.
TCGTTTGGTCATAGCTGTCACGATCCCGCAGGCACTGTAAAACAACGTCATAAAGAAAGCTCGCCAGGCCTCCGATCCCGGAGACTGTGCAACATCAAGTTGGGCGCAGAAAGCTTTCGAGGCGCACAATGCAATCGCACTGAGAAAAAAAATATGGTGCATTCTACTGCCATAGGAATCCGTATAACACGAAAGTGAACCGTGTCTTAAAGGGACACTAAAGGCAAATAACAATTTATGTCAGAGTGAAAGCTCAATGTATGATAACGTCTAAAACGGCGATATTATCAACAGCAGTGCCTTACTACCGAGAAATTAAGCTAAATGTATCACACGATGAGCGCCACGAGCGGCACATTTTCAAAATGATCCTGATGACGTATGAGAGTCTGCCTAGAATTAATCACTAGTAATCAAACTAGCAGCAATAAAAAAAGAAACTTCCGTGCATCAAGAGACGTAATAAAATGCTGTTTGTTCGTTTCTGTTTGATTCATGGAAAAAAGAACCTCTTTGGCGTTGCCCTGGGGAACGGCGCGCGTGGTTCAAAGGTTCAGTTTTCGCCGAAGCGCGCTTCGCCCGCAGCCCTGCTTCGCTCACGCGGTCGCGTCTCGGTGGCAGTTTCGGTATCGCGTACTGCCGCGTGTGTTTTGCACGCTCGCGAAAGTCGCTCTGACAGAAAGTTCCACAAAATGCCGCATGCATGTGATGTTGCCGGATTCCCGAATGGCGCACACCGCCAGTGCACGCCGCCGCGCAGTAAAGGCGGGCAACGTTGGGCACGGCAGCAGTGACGTGTGACTGGTTTCGGGCGGGTGATTTGAAGTGCGCTAACGCGATGCGGACCACTAAAATGTGATTTTATTTAAAAATAAGCACTTCATAGGCATAAAAGTAGCACTACGAGGTTTCTGGAGCGCTATTTCAACAATCAACATCGACTTAATATTTGCCTTTAGTGTCCCTTTAACAGGAGTAGCCCGCCACAGTGGTTTAGGGGTTGTGGCGCTCGACTGCTGACCCGAATGTCCCGGGATCGTATCCCGGCCGCGGCGGCCGCATTTTCGATGGAGGCGAAACGTTTGAGGCCCGTGTACTTAGATTAGGTTGCAGGTTGAAGAAGCTCAGGTGGTCGAACTTTCCGCAGCCCTCCGCTACGGCGCTCTCATAATCATATCGTGGCTTTGGGTCGTTAAACCCCAGATATTATTATTACCTTAACAGACGTATAGTTGATTTTTTATTGTGGGTTGATATATGGGAGCTCGCACAATGTCTATTGGTGCGTGATAGCTATAACACCGTTTGATGTGGATGTACCCACGTTGACGCCTAGTGACACATCTCTATCCCGACGACTGAGGCCAAATATCATGATTTAACCCTCGTAGTAGCTGAAGTACTTAACACACACCTGGACACAACATATTGGGAATGCCATGCAAAGGCGGCCTCAACAAGCACATAATAAAACGGATATTCCATAGGGTACTAATTCAAAGCGTCGTCATTTGAGGAGAGATACGCCAAAATGTGCGTTCCCCAGTAATACGGTAACCTACGCCAATGCCTACGCCTGTGCTCATGCATATACCACAGCGTGCTTCAGAAACGCGAGAGGCAGAGTTCGTAGCTTGAGCCGCGAACGCAGGAAGGCGTTCCCCTTCCCGCTGGCTTTTCTGTCCTGCACCGAAAGTTTAAACTACCGATGCGTTCGCTGCCGGCGCTACTTACTCTCATGATGCACTACTTCACGGCACCGGTGCCAGACGGTGATACCGCCACCGCCAATTGAGGTCACTGTGAAAGGGAGAAGGTGTGAGATATATAAGACGCGTTTGTGAAGCCTCGTGCGTGAGCGTCCTTAGCGCAGTGGGCAAAACGCCAGGCACCTAGAGGTCGTGTGTTTGACTACCAGGTCTCAGAAATGAGTGAAAATTTTCTTTGTCATCTGTGTTATACTGACGTACTTCCATCACGGAAATAAGTCGGTGAATATCTGATGGACCCCAGAATAAAACACTCTCGTGTTAAAAAGAAGAAATAGGTGGTTTTCGCCATGGACTCATCTTGGGCCAATGTACTAAGGGCCGTGGGAATTATTTGTACGAATGTGTTGCCTTACCACAACAAACAGAACAAATGCAACCAGTAAGGGAATTTGTAGGAGACAGCGCTTTTCTCATTATTTCCAACTTAGACGATTGGATGCCTTTATGCTGCACTGTCCTAGTGGTACAGGTGATGCAAGTGAAATGTAGAAGATATAACTTGGTACGTGCTATGTTCTCACCCGCTCAATTTGCACCAAAGCGATAGAGAGCCCGAACGTCGCTTCGCTCGCTGCAGCGGCCGCGTATCCTTATCCCAGCGTTTTGTTGAGTTACGCCAAGACGTGTGCTAACTGAGTTAGCTACTACCCTGACTCTATGTAATTTTAACGCGATAGCGTTAAAGAGCTCGTATCGCAGAAATTGCGCCGTCGGCGTCGGCACCGTTGGTTGTGAGCGAAAAATCATCATCTTGTCCGTGACCGAAAAATCGAAAAAGCCGCAAATAAAATAAACAATAAAAATGTTGGGTCCGAGTGAGAATCGAACCCAGGTCGTCTGCGTGGCAAGCAGGTGTTCTAGCACACAGCAACGCCTCTGCTTGGGGCTGCACTGAAAGTAACTTTGATGCTTCCCAAAAACACGCGTCCTGTATACAGGTGTCACATTACGAGATGTAATATGGCAGTAATAGTGCGTGGTACAAGCGTACATTGCCATCGGTCGTCATCAACATCATAACGACTTGGTAGTTTAAAGACAGCCACCCATTACAAAAGGCACACACATTACTGCGCGTATTCCCTTAAGACCACGTAGTGGGTGCATCGCAGCTTCGAAAAAGGTTCTCGCGCATAATTCCTCCTGGTTTAAAGCATGCTACCCATTACATAAGGCACACACCTTATTGCGCGCATTCTGTTCAACACTCGTAGTGTTCGAAGTGCGCACTAGGGGCAGGATATTGCTATCGCGTTCAGCTCTTAAAGGCGAAGCTTAAGCATCCCCCAATTTTTCCAATTTCTTACTATCGTCTTAGGCGTATTTACCAAGGGTGGGTGGCAAAGGGTCGGTGCTCCCCTGCCACACTCTAAAGCCGGGGGACTGAGCCCTCTCTCCCAGATTTGGGAGGAGTCACTGTCGCACCACACCGGCTAACCAACAGCTGGACTGAAGGTTTCTCGCAGCACACATGTCACATAAATACATAGTGGATTTTTATAACGTATCCGATGCTTTTATAGTGACCACCGTTAAAATTGGATATAATTAAACTATTTTTTACGAAGCTCCCGATCTAACGAAGAAAATTCCATTCTTTGGAAAATACCCATAGGTTTCAGTGTTGTCATCAACTCAAATTAACGAACTAACTTGACCACCAAAGCCGATTTCATGAAGCTTTCCTGAGAAGTTTGAGGAAAAAGCAGCTTTTTTTTAAATTTTGACAGAGACGGGTATTTCTTTTCCTATAACGCTATCGCGTTAAAACATGTAGGCGCCCTAGTCACGGCCGAAGCGTTATTTGGATGAGGCTGCACGCCGCACCCACGCAAGGAAGAACGGACCTAGCAGCCGGCACCCCTCTTACGTACCGGGTGGCAGTAGTGGTGGTGGTGGTTGCTTTCGTTATTTTATGGTCTATGCGATAGATAGTACTGATCCTCCCCTAGGAACTTTGTCGCTCAGCCTTCTCGCACAACCAGTGCTGGGCAGTATCGAAGATACATGTATCTTAGATACTATCTTAGATACACTTTGGGTATCTTGTATCTGTATCGCGATACGTCTCGAAAGACGAGTATCTGTATCTGTATTTCCGATACATTCGATAATGTATCGTGTATTTTAAGATACAAGATACTTCTATCGCAACACAGCCGTGCAAAACAATAATCGCTGGCCAAACTCCGCTTCTCAAGCTGGTACTGGTGCCACTAAGCGATCTGAATAAGTCTAAGGGCAGTGACGTTACTTTTACGCCAGAGTCGTCCAGTGAGGGTAGATCAGGAAGACAAGCACGCGGACGTCTACGCCCAGCCCACGTACCTTTTCTTTTCTCGATATCTTTTCTTTTGAGTTGCTCCAATGCCGCTACACTTGCTCAGAACCACTGTCCTGCACCGCGTACTCCACTGCGTGCGGCGTCTATCGCGCAAATTCTGATGTTGTTACAGTGTCGTTATTGCAGATTCTTTTGCGTCTTGATCCGTAACGAAATGTGATGCGTGCAAGAATGGGGTTGCTTTGCGTCGCGTGGATTTTACATATTAGCGATTTAAAAGATCTCGAGGATACAAGTTTGACTTGCATTCAATGAATTAACTTATATGCAAATAAGATTCTAACAACTTTAGCACCACAGGTACTGATGCTAGATCTAATAGAGCAAGCGTTTACCTAACAGAAAATATCTTGGCGTACGGTATTTTTCACTTCCATATGCATTTATTCAAAGAATTTATGAAATCATAATTTGATTATTAGCACAAGGCACAAGTGCTTTCTTAGCTATAATTTTGCGTCACATACATTACCTAGGTCTCTGCACTGTTTTTCCTGTCTGATCACTGCAGTATGTCACTGCAGTATGTCAGTATGCCAAAAAAAGATTGCTGCTTTATTCTTCTAACTGTCTGCTTTATTTCTACTACTGTTTACACATTTACACGCTGCCAAGGCGATTTTGAAAACAAATATATTATTATGTGGGCGTGCCTTGAGTATACAGTACAAAATATTCTACTTACCGCTTAAGAAAATAGCGAAATTGAGTTTGCATTATAAAAATGGTAGAGCCATCTTAAAGATGTTAGGAAGGGGATTCGAGAAACGTTGTTTTACTGAATGCTCCGTTTTACTCATGAGCGTCCCAACGAGCCGTTTCAGGCAATTTTCCATAGGCAATGAATTTCACATTGTCTCAACCAAGCCCTTAGCCGGGGGGGGGGGCGGGGCGGCTAAGGGCTTGGTTGTGGGGAGAGTGGCCCGGGCCACTTCCCCCCCCCCCCCCCGAAATTTTGGTGAAGTAGGTGGGTATACCAAAAATAAATAATGAAAATAGGTGTTTTTCTCAAATAGTTAAGGTTATCAGCAAGAGCCCCCCCCCAAAAAAAATTTTTGGCTACGGGCCTGGTCTCAACAGGTAAGTTGACGATACTTCGTGATCATAGCTGTTAAGGGCGCCGTCTGTATCGTGTTTCTGTACTCATTCAATGTGAATGTTTGATAAACAACCACCTCTCTATTTTACTTATATTTGTTTTCCGGTTTTAGGCCTTCTTAAATATTTTTCTCATTAATAATCGCTACGTAAAGGGAGCTATAATTGGCAATAGCGCGAATAGCGGCGGTGTCCTGCGATGCTTCGTGCAGCTACGCAATACGTCTGAGACATTTCTGTGTTGCACATGTTCTCTCGTTCAAGAAAAATTGCTAAAAAATTGCACGTTAGTGAGTATATCAACAAAGAATCCTTACGCCAGCAGCTAAGTAGAACATGGAAATTCATTGCAGGTTTACGTCATCTACATATACAACAGGGGTCTCAAACTCAGCTTATAGCCGGCGGGCCGCAGTCGCGAAATTTAGCTCCAAAGGCCCGGGGACAGTGAAGATGGTGGGGTCGGAGAGAGTTTGAACAAAATGACGTTGCCATTTGAAAGGAGACCTTTGACATATCTCATATATAGGTCATTTCTGAAGGGGATTTTGAGTCCGGATTCCAGAAACAACGATACGGATGTACATAACGAGTGAAGCCTGGACGCGGATTGATATATAGAGTTTTGGTTCCACGGTTATGTTTCAGCACATGGTGACCACGTGTTCCTCACGAAAGAAATGCTTGAGACCAGTCATGTCTGTGTAGCTCACTAACATACTTATTTAGAAAACAAAAACAAATGGAACGGAGACGGTCATGTGTGCCGGCCGGGCCGCTAGCGAACGATCGCAAGCCCCGTATACACCATGCGTTCCCCGCGCCACCCCCGCCCCCTATGAAGAAAAAAAACTCGCTATTAGAGTTGTTGCTGCTGTACACCTGTCCGGATATACGGTATTGGGCAAACTGTCTTTTACGGACAAGGTAAAAATTCACACCGGTATTTGCGCCGTCGTGCGAAGGCTTCTTATTGACGTTATTGTGATTACATGGCAACCCGCTAGCTGGTCGGCAAGCTGAGCAGCGACTCCCATCAATTACAAAAATGACAAGCAAGAACCGCTGTCAGCGAAGTGTATAAAGAGTTGTCCTGTGAAGAAGCTAAAACAAGCCCCAATAAGTTGTTTTGGAATGAAACTAATGTACTTTGAGCAAGAAGGGCAAAACTTTTGAGATACTAACAGACATTTCATGCAAGTGAAACTAAATAGGTCACAGTTCAGAAATTTTCAAGGAGATATCTTTGTGTATAGGCGTTTGCTGCTACATTGTATGGATCTATAATAACAAATTTGAGAATGTATCGAAGTATCTTAAGATACAATTGCCAAGTATCGTATCGGATACAATTAGTGCGGTAGTATCTTGTATCTGTATTTCCAATACTTTGTGCCTGAGTATCTTGTATCGTATCGCGATACAATTTCAAAGTATCTTTGCCCAGCCCTGCGCACAACCACTGCATTTATTCTCTGAGTTTTTTCATATCGCTGACCTGTCATAGTTTCACGTGACCGTGTACCTGACCTGCATCGCCCGGTCATGGTTCCCCCTATGTCCGGGCGACATAGGAAGCTCCTTATCAGGACAGCTCTCGGGCTGCTCTCGGGCCACCATCGCGAAGTTTTCGCAAACGCAGGCGTGAGTTGGTGTCAAAATAATGCCGTAGTAGCTTTCGGATGGCGCTACGCTTAAATGTTAGGTTTCGAAGAAACGAAAAATTATTTTTTTTCAATTTTATGAAATTCTCAATTTAACGAAATAATTCGAGTGTGTTCATCACTTCTTTATATCGAGTTTTAACTGCATCCCCTTTTGTGTCCCACCACGATGCGTGGTAGCGTCTGTACGGTGTAAGACGCCTAGACGGCTCTTTCACTCTTGCGATCTAGCAGTGCGGAGGGCGCAGCCGCTGAACACTGGCCCCATGACGACAGTTTTGACTCCGTTCTACCTCCCGTCAACCTCTCGTCAAACTTATGTCACCGGCAAGTTAAGCGCTTGTGGGAACCAGCAGGTATTATTTAGATGTCTATCAAATGCTGTTACTGTTTAAGTAAATCCTTTTTTTTTTTCTGAGAACGTAGAGTACTCACGGATTGAAATGGACAATTTAGGGCTAAGTAACGCACATACTTTCGTTTCCACCATCTTCAGTGCGGGTCCTACCAGCTTAACCTCGACTAGAACGTGTAGGTCAGAGCCAACATTATCTTTAAAGACCAGATTCGTTGCTACATGGCGTGGTCATCTCGAGAAATTGCGCAAAACAGCCGTTATACTAAAAAAAATGATGTTGCTCTTGAACCCGTGAGTACTGTACATACATGGTTTATCTCCTGGTTTATCTCTTTGGCTGCTGTCAGTCGATGAGCGCTCTTGACTGACCACGGACGACAGGCCACGGCAAAAACGAAACGCACCTAGACGCCTTTACCGACGCAGGCAAATAAGGACGTATTATTATCTACGGCAGGCCGTTAATATAGTAATCGTGGCGATAGCGAAAAGAAAGGGGGCAGTGTAAAGGAAACTTGACGCGCGCACAGTGCGGAGCATAGGCTCTGACACAGCAGTCGATACGAGAAGTGTCAGCTGTTTAACTGGGCCCAGCTGAAGCGGAACACCGGATGATGAGGGTTCCACCTGCGTTTACGATTAATCTGTTTCGCTAAGCTTAGCATACTGCGGCATTCAAGAGACAACGACCGCGGCGGCAAGCACTAAAGCGTTAGAAAAACGCGCCTTCAGAAAAGGACAGTTCTCAGAGTGATAAATACGCGCACGAAACATTTATGCTATAGAAATAAATTTGTGCTCACCAGTTGCTACGACGAGCCGCTTTGTAAATGATCGGCGAGTAGCTATCTTCTACTTCGCTGGAAACTAGGAACCGTCCAGCTATTTGTAAAACGTTCAGGTGCTGTTCACGTGATGTTTATTTCGTACACTTCAATTAAACGCGGTGACTTTTCGCGCTTTAGTGACGTCGCGTGATAGGCATAAGAATATAGAGCAGGCCGAAAATTTCTGTTCTAGAGCGAAGGTGTAATGACGAAAAGGAAACATTGTTGAAAAAAAAAAAGTCACAGTTTCGCCGCAACCGCGAAGCAATCAATGCGATAGCAGCAAATTGGAATGTAACGCGAAGAACGGAAACCAGCTCGCAATTTCCAGCGCGTAGCTCAAGCGCAATGGACGCAAGAAAAGAACACACACAGGACGAGCGCGAACTATGATGCGTCACAGCTCGACACTTGAGGCGCACTGCTCAAATATAAAGCAGGACGTACGAAACGAACGAACAGGTACACACAGGACGAGCGCGAATTAACGGTCACAGTTGTTACTTATTTCTCTTTGAACAGCGCGGTCCATTCGCAAACGCGGCCGCTGCAGCGAGCGAAGTAACCTTCGTACGCTCTGTGACTTCAGCGTGGACAACGCGGGGAAAGCACATGAGAGACTCCACGAAGCCAACCCCCCGCCCGCCCGAGCGCATCAATGCGACCACGCCCTTGTGGGCGAAGAGAAACGGCGTTCGCAGGAGCGGGGCGAGCTGGCCGACGCCTTTAAGTGCGCCCGTTGCGCTCCTAGCGCCATCTGGATGGTAATGAAGCAACGCTTACAAGCGCCTGCCGTCTCTGAGTACTGCGGTAAAGGGTGTGTATATAACGCTCGCCGTTAGCCACCTGGACGATCTGCGTTATGTAGCATAGTGGTTAGAGCCACGCGCTGCGGATCGAGAAGTCGCTGGTTCGATTCCGCGCTTCGGAAGCTTTTCTTCGGCATTGTTTTCTTTGGCACTTTTATATATATATATATATATATATATATATATATATATACATACATACTTATACATATACGCAGCATGACGGCGTCGACGGCGACGGCAAATATCAGCCGACACTGTCCATATAATTGCTATCGCAATAAAACTTTATATCTTTATGTTGTACCCAACCATGAATGAGAAGTCCTTAAAGGCCAACTCCGGCGATTTTTCGGCCATGTCAAAGTAATGGTGCTTTTATGTTCCTGAGACGCTCCTGTTACGGGCCCGATAGCAGAAATACTCGGCAAATTGGAGAATAATTTTCAATAAGCAAAAAAGCGCGACACCGAAACCGAAACCTAACTCTAGTGTGCTGTCTACGTATGACGTAGACGTTGTTACGAACGAACCGGAAGTCGTGGAAGGCATGCCGGTCACGCCGGCACGGAGTATGAAAACTGTGACAGCCGGGACGACCAACGAAGCGCCGGCCAAACCAACGCTGTCTGTCGCCTTGTGCACAACAGACACTCGCTGTAGCGGCCGAAGCGCCGAAGTTAGCGGTGCCCTAGGCTGCGTCACTTCCGCCGCCTTACCAATACTGACGTCACAGACGCAATGTTGCCAATAATTGTGGGAAGCCAGGAGGGCGTTTGCAGACAATCTTTAAAATTCATTTGCAAACAATCTGCGCACGTCTCAAGCCTGTAATTTGGCATAAATGACGGCAACGTGCAAAGGAACGTACCCAGCGAATTTCATTGAGATCCATCGACCTCGAAAAGTCGCCGGAGTTGGCCTTTAAGCTATGGGACATTTTGACACCGTTCATTTATTCGCGTTACGAAGAAGCTCAGTGGGCATGACCCAGAAATTTCCACCAAACATAAGCAGCTACACAGTACGGAATATAAACAAAAATCTGTACTTTTTTCTTATCCACTTTCCTGTGCATAATGAGATGTGGTAATAAAACACAAAGCGGTCGATTTAATCGAACCCGCAGCCATGAACTTGTTCCACTTCGCCTGCTTCTTTTCGTCTTTCGACAACCTGCCACGAGTACCTTCTGGCTACTTGGCAAATGCAGTTGATGGTAGCTTACACCTGTGCGCCGGTCCCGAAATCGCCTGCGACGGCGCGTCGGTGTTTCCACCTCTGGCGGCGGCGCGTCAACGGCGCGGGGTTCGTCGGATCGGCGGCGGCATGGCGTAGGGGGGGGGGGGGGGGGAAGGGGTTACGAGAGTTGATGGGGAAAGAAATCTCGAAAAAAGGTATATTTGAACGAAAAAGCGAATCTGTTAGTGGGATAGCAGCATGTCGTAATATTATACGAGCTATGGCTAGCAGCTAACTTTTTTATTGTATCTCACGTAACCCTACAAAACGCTGCTGTATTGGAATACGGCCACTCCCGCGAGTGAAGCGGTTTCGTGCAGTTTGTCCTATGAGCGGTGAGAGCACGAAGCGGTGAGACTACAGCGCGTAGAAGGGTATACGAGCCGTTTGCTGATGTCTGCCGAGATAGCGCTCCTGACCGCGCCATTATTGTGAATGTTCACACTGGCTATTCGAGCCGCGCAGCCTCCTATACTCCTGCTTCCCTTCATGCTCCTTCGCTCAGCGAAAGACGGGTGGGCCGCTTCTTTTCCGGTTGTGGAGCAATCGACGGCAGGACTCGCACGCGGGTTTATGTTATCGCAAGACGAAGAACTGGTGGGTGGCTCCATGGCAAAGCAGGGTGGGAGACAATTAACAAGTTATATTTCTCGTATACGGACCAATCGAGAGTATGTACCCAAATGATCGCACGTGAATTACCCTTCTGTAGTCACTGAGTGCGCCAAGAAGACGAGAAATGCAAGAGAGAATAGCGCGCGCGTTTTTTGACAGCGAAACTGTTCTAGCTCGGGTGTTAAGTGCGGGAACGTGCCTGTAAACTATGATCATCAAGAACGTGTATGTGCCGCACAATTTGGGCGAATGCCATTACTGCGTGGCCTGTAATAACCCTGATAGGTGAGAGAACGAGTGCAGAGAGAAAGAAAGAAAGAGAGACACAAAGTGAGGCACGGAAAGAAAGACACAAAGAAAGAGAAATGGAAAAATTCTCCACGAGGCCGGATTCGAACCCGCGTACCCCCGATCCGAAGGCGAGCGTCCTACCGCTCGGCTATTCAGGCACGCTAGCAGAGCAGAATTTTCATCGCTTGCAGGGGCAGCCATCTTTGCGAGGGAGGTGGGGGGGCTGCTGATTACGTGGAACGGACGACTACGCCAGCATCCAGCCTGTTCTTTTCACATGATGGCCGCCAGTGTTCACTCGCCATCGGCTGTGACGTAACTATTCCGTAGCCCCTGCGCTGGCCAAGATTATGCACTAGGCTCAAGATTATGCATTCTTGCTTTAAGCGTGGGTGCGAGTGTAAAAATAAAAAATGGTTGAACCCTCCGTCATAGGAATCGGAATAACACGAAAGTAAAGCGTGTCCTTACAGAAGTAAATGAATATTAACTGTACACTGATATAAGAGAGTTTGCACAATGTATATAGATGTCTGGCAGCTAATGGCACCGTTTAACGTGTATGCATCCACTTTGATGACTGGTGGTGCATCTCCATCTCAACGACTAAAGTCCAAGTTAAATGATTGAACAAACCGTTTAGGTAGCTGTAGTAGTTAACGGTGAAAGCGTAATCAGAGAACGAGGTGTGATAGCCAGAAGAGCGTCGCATTAGACGCAGAACTTGGTCGCCATCCCGCGGCATGTTAAAATGTGATTTAAATGTGAACATATTTGACAGAGATCTGTCTGGCTTTAGCAAAGTGGCTAGAGAGTTTATTATTTGTCGTATAAAATGTGATTGAACACCACGGTCGGACTAGAGGGAAACGCGTCGTGGCGCCCCGGTAGCCCAGGCGCGATTTTTCTCGGGGCGAGCGCGTGAGCGTGGAACGCGATGTTACAGCCAGGTGAGGCGCGCGTCGCAGAGCTAATTTTGGTTTGTATTAGCGTGATGCTATGAGCGAGGCCTACGCTTTTACGACGCTTGGGAAAAGGTCGCCACCTCGCGGTGTGTTAAGGCATTGACAAAATTGAACATCTATTGAAAACGCGCCGAATGGGATGGACGCGTAACGCGTAGCAGGTGTTAGTCGCGGAGGCCACAGTAATTACGAATTACTTTACCTTAACGCTGCCAGAGGGCAACACCACCTCGCCGACCGGGAGAGTGGTAGATATAAGAGGGGCATTTGTAAAGCCTCTAGAGCATGTGACCTTGGCGTAGTGGATAGCGTGCCCGGCCTCTGTTGTTACGGACCGAGCAGGCGTGGGTTCGATGCCCGTTGACGGTACCTTTTTTCTTTGCCATCTGATCGTGTATACTTTTTCGACGTCATTTTCGTGACGGAAATACGTCACTGAAGTCTTGGTGGACCCCGGCATAAAACACTTTCGTGTTGAAAAAATCTGGTGGGAAAAGAAAGTGAGCACGAGGAGGAGAGATGTGATGGTGAGATGGAGGGAAAGGAGGTGAGAGAAAGTTAAGCGTAGCACAGAAAGAATGAGAAGGAAAAAAATAGAGCGATAGAAATAGAGAACGAAAAAGAAAGAGAGACAGGAGAACATCAACAAAGGAGAGAGAAATAAGTACAGAGAAAAAAATACAAAAAAAGAGGAAGCAAGCATCGCGTCGTCTAGCGACCAGATACCGCACCTCCTGGCCAAGCCACGCCCACCGACACAGACATCGCGTGCAACCTACGGTCTATAGTGCATAGCCTGGCCGCTCTCAATTTGTCCAGAGAGTCTTTTGGTGTCCGAAGAAAGTGCGTACTCCCGAAGAGGAAGCCACGCATATCGGAGCTAGACGTGTAGTCGGACGGGGAGTACGAGCGTCGACGGGCCCGTGCATCGGTGTGCCAAGCTTTGCGCGAATTAGTGCAAACTGCCCGCATTTTTTTGTGTTTTCTTAGGCTTTTTTGGGGCCCTTTAAAAAGACAGTGTGCGCGAATACGGACAGAAGATAGTAGTCAAGAAACAACAGGCGCCGCTAAGAACTGAATAATCATACAGTGGCGGTAAAGAATTTAGACACACATATTTATCTGCGCTTTCCCACGCAGGAGGCGATATGTATCAATCAGGTGCGCGTGGCGGTCTACGCGACAAATACAGGCTGATTCGCACCCAAGGCGGGGCGGCCAAAGCGGCAAAGCGGAAAGTGGGTTACACCTCTTCTCTAGGCGGCGAAAACGAGGCGGCAAAAGATCGGTCCGAGAGCGATCGCACCAGCCGCCTCGTTTTGCGCTCACATCCACCGCCTGGAGAGGAGGTACTCCCCGCTTGCCAAAAACTATGATGAGTTATGACTTCACAAAAATTATGATGATTTATGGCGTAGTGGGTACCTGGCAATTGTACTTGTAATAGTTGCCCCAGCAAAGTTCATGCGGGCTCTGGAAAGGCAGCTCTTCCAGCTTTTGCTGCGACTGTGCTGCTTGTTCCGCGCAGGCCTGACATTTTTTTTCAATAGGAAAAAAAAAACGAAAGAGTGCTGCCTTCATCCATGTAACCTTCTGTCTGATCAGTGGAACATGCTTGGCTAAATTGCAATCGTATTAATCCTTTGTGTTCAAGTCGTATTGTTCAAGGTTAATGTTCAATTAGAAAATCTTGTGTTTCGTTTCTCCCACATACATCCGATATGGGAGCAATATTGTCACAGGAACATGCACAAACGAACGTCGTGCGCTACATAAAACTCCTTTTGTAAAAACATAGCTCGCTTTGTTTCTTTTGCAGACATCCATTATCACTCCCTGCCGTTTTCCATGTAGGTTAAAATTTCTTGAGAGTTCTTACGTCATTATTTTAGGATATGATCCCGATGGGACGCCTTGCCATGTGAGTACAGAAATAGACTTTTTTTACAACAGAGTGATAAGTTATCTTCTTCTTGAAGTGTTACACAATGCGCTCTTTACTCATATGGGAAGTGAAATGTTCTTGATTTTCATTAAGAAAAAGGAATTTATGGGGAGTTAAAGAAAACCGGGCATACCCTGAAACTTCATGAACTCATGCATCGAATACTTAGGCGCGATTATATTAAATCTATACATTTGTGATTGAGAGGGTTTTTTTCCCACCACAGCGTAATTGTGGATACTTTATCAGCTGTGTTCATCTATATAATGTATTCCGATGTCTTGTTTATCGAGAAAGTAGGGCCTAGATGCAAGGAAAAGTCTGTGCGACTCTTTGAAACGTTCCGCACATGAGACCTTGATCAAACAGTTATGCTGTGGTTGAAAGGGGAGCTCCAACCAATACCCATACCAGTTTAGTGCACTGCTGACAGAACTTAGGCTTTCGCGAGCAGGATTTGTTTCTTCGTTAGAAAAAAAATCACGCCATATCCACAAATTGAATGATGATTGAGTAGCGGGTTCGGAGATAATCGGGTAAACCGTGAATGCTCCGTACAAGTTCTCTACTGTCGTATAAAGACGTCACACGTTGTTATAGTAGCGATTGTGGTCAGATTGTTGCCCCACCGCAAGAGGTCGCAGACCTTGCAGCTGTGGCCGAGCATGTGGTCGAAAAAATCGCGCTTGAAGCGCGCGTCGGCGCCACCAACTTCAGGTAGCGACCGCATTTGGCGCTTGGCCGCTGGATCCCGCGCCCGTACCTCTTCGAGGTTCTCTTGCCTCCGCTTCCGCGCTGCTTCGGCTTCGCGCTTGTATCTGCGATGTCCGCAGTATCTCTGCGGCTCGCGAGCTCTCACCGAAGGGTCTTGGCTGCGAGCCTGCTGCTGCTTAGCTGCTTGCGAGCCCTCCGCTCCGCCGCTTTGTCTTCTTCTTTTAGTATCGAAGCGCAATGACTGACGACTGTGGAAAGAGAGAAAGACGCGCGCAGCTGTGGCCTTTTAGCGGTGTCCTATCGAACTAGATCACGCGCCGGAGTGGAGCGAGCCCCGCAGCTACAGTTGGCTATGCTACATGTGGCTTTGACTGTTGTTATTATCATCAGCAAGGCGCTCGAAGGCAACAGAAAGAAGACTTCTCTTCGTGCGAGCGTGGCGCATGCTACAGTTGGCTATGCTATATGTGGTTTTTCCTACCTTAATGTCGTTATCAAGGCGCTCGAAAGAACAAGAGAAAAAAAGACTGCTCTTTCGCGCGAGCTGCGCCTGTAGCGGTCGCCTCTGGAACTAAGGTTACGGCGCTGGACTTCGCCCCAACTTAAAAGCCTGGCGAGCCAGCCCTATAATTAGCACAGCTTGCACAAAGCCGCGCAAGGCTGGGTCCTAGCAGAGCTGGTGGACTGGAAGCAGAAGACGAAGATGAAGGAGTTAACGCAGACAGCGCGTGCCGGTTGATGAAGACGACAGTTTATCACGCCACACGGAAACTATACTTCCTATACTGTACTATATATTGCTATGCTTTCTGTCTCTCTTTTGTATCTTCTTTTAGATGCGAAGTATCTTAAAGGGCCCCTCACCAGGTGACCTAACGAATTTTAGTTAGACATTGCAAGTTGTTGCGAGCCCATAAAGAGCATTATGCCAAAGAATTTTTCTAATCGGTCGTTAGAAGCTGCGAAAAAACAATAATTTGTAGACAGCGGCGCGAACCATGATGCGAGGGAGGCGAACTGCAAACCCTTGCCGCTCGCCTCGCGTAGCCTTCGCAAGCCAAATCCCTTCCCTGCCCTCTTCGCCACGCGAGCGGAAGGATCACATAACGCATACGCATGATCACGTCCATGCGCACAAAATGTCACGAGCGCATGACGCGCCCGAACCAGTCCGAGCCCCGAGACGCGAGCGGGTGTTGTGGCGGCGTTCTTTGCGCTTCATCTCTGCAAGTTATGCCGTGAGTGGGCGCCCTCCACCGATCAGCAGTTGGCTTTCAACCTATTACTGAGCACGAAAGCTGCAACATTTGTACGGACGCGAGACTAGCGGTGTGCCGCATGAACATCTAGTTATACGCGGGAGGATAAATGAGCCTAATGAGCGCTGGAACGCGGTAGAAAATTAGTTACATTGTAAAGGGTGGCGTCTGCACGATGCGCAAAGCGCGAGAACACGAACGCGTGCGAAACGGAGGTAGACTAGTCTCGAATCTCGCTGCGATTCGCAGTAAAAATTAAAAAAGAAAACGCGCACATTCCGTTCGTGTGTTTTATTATTGCTCTCAAGTTTTATTCATCCATTCAAGCAACAAATTACAAAAACTACGCGTCGTGTCAAATAATTATCGCAGTGTCACGTGCCACTATTGGCGACGTCAGAGCACAGTCGTCTACGTAGAGGAGCGACGTCACAGCACTAGCATTTACGCAGGGCCATTCTCTCATGTACGTCATCCCCTCATTCTCTGGGCGCGTGGACGCGAGAAGAAGGGCAAGCAGCGTTCAGCTTGAAATTTGACCCACTTACGCGGCGCGTAGCGTTGCAAATTTTGGCAGACGTATCGTGAACGCCTAGTGCATGCAATGCGCTCGTCAGCTCAAAATTGTCAAACCTGGTGAGGGGCCCTTTAAGGTGGAGCTCAATCTGGTGGTGGTGGTGTGCGGCGTGACCACCCATACGCATACCCTCTCCCACACCTCCTCTCCATTCACTCTCTCCCCTTCCCTCTCCACTTTCCTTCTCCCCTACCCCTTTCCCCTCCCTCCCCTCTCCACTTTCCCTCTCCTTTTCCCCTATCCACTTTCCCTCACCACTTTCCATCTCCCCTCCCCCTCTTCCATACCCATCTCCCCTCCCCTTTCCACTCTTCCTCTGAAACGCGGGCTGGACATGCCGAATTATCTCCTGCGCAACGCCGCGATGAGCTCGAGCGCATGCGCGTCCCCTCCCTTCTCCCTCGTCTCCTACGCTGCCCCCCTCTCGCCCGCCTGTCGACCGCGTTCCCCGCTAGCCCTGTGAGAATGGAAGATACGACGCGCGTAGCGTCCCTCTTCGCGTTCCACGACGCGAGGTCGGTAGCATGCCCAACGAATGCCATGGAACGCGATCGTGCAAGTGCTCCGGCTTCGCATCGCCTCATGGTCCCCTTTAGCGGGAGATGGTGTAATTTTTTTGTGTATGTTGCTTTATATCTGTTTCTCTTCCCTTCTTTTGTTCCTCTTTCTTTCGATGTCTTTGTTTCTCTATCTCCGTCTGTGTGTAGTGAGTCTCTCGCCTTCTATCTCTTTATCTGTTTCTTCCACTTGTTAGTTCTTTCTCTGTTTATTTCTTCCTTTCTAACTCGCACTCTCTCTGTCCATTTCTTTATCTCTGTCTCTCTCTCTCTCTCTCTCTCTCTATATATATATATATATATATATATATATATATATAATATATATATATATATATATATATATATATATAATATATATATATATATATATAATACACATGTACTTCTTCTTCCATCCTCCTTTCGCTCCTGCTAACCCTCAGATATCTCCTCCTCACCCTCACTTCCCTTTCCCACTGCCTTGCTGTACTATATATAGAAGGCTGTGCTCTGCTCTGCCAACTTTTCTGGATAGCCGAGGCGTTAGGAGCCCTGCATTCGGATCGTAGGTACGCCAGTTCGAACCTCGCCTCGGCAAAATCTTTTTTTCCGCCAAGAAATTCTCTCTATCTCTTTCTTTCTCATTGTTTCCCTCTCACTGTGCTCGTGCTCGCTCCCATCAAGTTAGTACATCCCTCGCTGGACAAATCGGCGCCCGTCTTCTGGTAGCGAAGCAGAGGAGTAAGAAGAGGAAGGCGATGAAGAAGAGGACACAAATTGCGTTTTGCCGGTTCATGATGATGATCATTTTTCTATCTACGCACATGGTCAACCTCGACCTTAACAGCTCTGCAGTAAAAACGAAAGGGGAAATGTTCGAGAAGCCGCTTTCTTGGCTAGACAGAACGTCATGAATCCAAAAGACAATTAAGCAATAGGAAAGGGGGGGGGGGGGGATATTTGTGGTTTATTATAAGTAGTGTACTTATTATGACCAAGCAAAAGGAGTTAAAGTAGAAGAAAAAACCCTTTGCTGTCAATGGGGCCCCGAAACTCACAAGATTTTAAACTACGCGTATGATGATCAACCAATAGGGGATATTCAAAATGTATGTGCCATTTAGTCGATAAGCCCGTAAGGTGATCCGCCATCTTTTGCTTGGAGC